>NC_089581.1:118096394-118317448 GCF_019320115.1 Miscanthus floridulus
GACAAGTGTGAGAGGACATGGCAGGCTTGGCAGAAGTCTAACAAGAAGCGCCTCAGGGAGATGAAGGGTATGAGGGATCAGCTACCCAAGGAGGTTCGCAGTAAGACAAAGCCTAGGATAGAGGAGTTTGAGTTAGCCCTGACTCGCCTCAACCTAGACGCCTGCCCTACCCTACCTGGAGCCAAGCCTATTGAGGAGCTCGCCAAGGCTTTGAAGTACGTGTCCTAACTTCACAAGTCTGACAAGGAGATCGAGATCGAGAACAGTCGTATCTCAGCTGCGGTGTACGAGTTAGAGTAGATGACCCTGTGTGGTCATGAGTCATGTCAGTAGCTTCCGTAAGTTGTACCCCATGATGTACCCCTATGAGATGTATTATGAGTCACTATGAGTAGAACGATTCTCGCACATCTTCAAGTGTAGCTACTGGAGATGATGCTATGTAATGAAACCCATGTAATGAGTGTTTTGGATCTTATTGCATCTTATGGATCTTATTGCATCTTTGTAATGAGTGTTGGATAGTATAAATGTTTTCTTTAAATCGTTAAAATCACGTAATCCTATCAAAATTATAAGCACTTATGGCACAAGCACTAAAGATTCCTGTGATTCGTGTTGCAGATGCCGAACCGCCGTTCTAATCGCCTAATGAATCGAGGACGTGCGCCCACCCCTGAACTAGTTGAACCCAATGGGGGATGTGGTGGCAACAACCGTGGTCGTGGCCGTGGCCATGGACGTGGAGGGATACCCTTCCACCTGGAGAATACTCCGCCGCCTGAGGAGAACATTCCTCCACCACCACCATCGAACCTGGCAGAAGTGATGGCACAACAGACCCAACTTCTTGCAGCTCTTGTTGAAGGAGCAAACCGTCGCCAGGGAGGTCAACAGAATGACTTCCAAAGGAAGCTAGAAGGATTCCTGAAGCTAAGGCCACCTACCTATGATGGCACCGACCCTGACCCGCTTGTAGCCGATGACTGGCTCAAGGAAATGGAGAAGAAGCTTGACCTCACTACTTTCACCGATGATGAGTGTGTTGGAGCTGCCACACACCAGCTCACGGGTGCAGCATGCGCCTGGTGGGACAGTTTCAGTGACTCCCATGAGGACCCTACCCACATCTCGTGGGATGAGTTCGCTGAAGCATTCATTGAGTATCACATTCCCAAGGGTATCATGGAGGCCAAAGCCGAGGAGTTCCACAACATCAAGATGGGAAAAGATAGGGTGACTGAGTACACTACTCGTTTCACCAACCTTCTGCGCTATGCACCTTCTTATGTTGTGAACTCTGAGAAGGAGAAGCTGTACTATTACCGCAAGGGACTTAACCCGCACATCAAGCTAAAGTTTGGCGGTATTGAGAGCAACACATTGCGTGCTCTGGTGGATCGCTGCATCCAGATTGAGAAGGACTGTGCTGAAGCTAGAGAAGAGTACAGGGATAGGAAACATAAGCCTGAGGAGTCTCTCCATGGTCGTGATCGCAAGAGGTTCCGTAGAGATGTACCATCCAGGGAATGCTCTCGCCATAATAGGGATGACAACCCAGGATCAAGTAGGGGAAGTGGAGGCTACACCACCAAATACTCCCGCCTTGCTCAGGATCGTTACACCCGGGACCGTTATGCTTAGGACCGCAACAGTCAGGACCGTTTTAACCGTCCCCACACAGCGAATGAACGTCCAGCACAGAACTGCTCCGCACCAAGCACTGGAAACTAGAAGGCACCCACGTCAACCCCTATAGGCGGTACGCCTTTCACCTGCTTTGCTTGTGGCCAACCAGGTCACAAAGCCGCTGAGTGCCCTCAGAACTTAGCTGCACAGAAGTCTCAGTTCAAGGGATCAGCTACTCGTGGACGTCTCAACCATCTGGACACCGATGAAGCATAAGCTGCCCCTGACATTGTGTATGGTATGTTTTTAGTTAATGGCAATACTGCATCAGTTCTATTTGACTCTAGAGCAACTTGTTCTTACATATCATCCAAGTTTGCATGAGATCATGACCTATATGTAACCCCACGTGAAGAGCCTATCATCACCAGCTCACCTTTAGGAGACCTAAAGTGCACCCACATCTGTAAGGGAGTGAGTCTTACCATTGAGGGTCTTATCTTTAGAGCCGACCTAACTCTGCTACCTTCCACTAACCTAGATGTCATCTTAGGTATGGATTGGTTAACCATTCACCGAGGTATCATATCATGTTCACCTAGATATGTCCAAGTGACCCACCCATTAGGCCAAGTCATTAGATGTGAACCCCAGTCCGGAAAGTCCACCTCTATCCTGTGTGCCCTTAAAGCAAGTTCAGGATCACAAAAAGAGGAGAAGATAGTTCATGATGTGCTAGTAGTCAGAGACTATCCCGATGTATTTCCTGAAGAATTACCAGGTATGCCACCAGACCGTGATGTAGAGTTCATCATTGATCTGTTACCGGGAACGGGACCCATTACCAAGAGACCCTATCACATGTCAGTTGATGAATTGACTAAGCTCAAGAAACAGCTTGATAAGCTCATCTCGAAGGGATATATCAGGCCCAGTGCTTCACCCTAGGGATCCCCTGTTCTGTTTGTCAAGAAGAAGGATGGCTCAATGAGAATGTGCATTGACTACCGGAACTTGAACATAGTCACCATCAAGAACAAGTACCCCCTACCAAGAATTGATGATCTGCTTGATCAGCTTCGGGGTGCCAAGTATTTCTCCAAGATTGATCTCAGATCCGGCTATCATCAGATGAAGATTCGAGAAAATGATATCCCGAAGACAGCTTTTGTGACTAGGTATGGTCAGTTTGAGTTTACCGTGGTGTCCTTTGGACTCACGAATGCTCCCGCATACTTCATGAACATGATGAATAAGGTTTTCATGGAAGAACTGGATAAGTTCGTGGTGGTATTCATTGATGACATCCTTGTCTATTCAACCACCGCTGAAGAACATGAACATCATCTGAGAACCGTGCTTGAGAAATTGGCCCAACATCAACTCTATGCAAAGTTTAGTAAATGTGAGTTTTGGCTATAGGAAGTTGCCTTCTTAGGCCATGTACTATCAGCTGAAGGTGTCGTAGTTGACCTAGCCAAGATTGAAGCCGTGAAAGAGTGGGATCAACCCCGTAATGTGACAGAAATCAGAAGTTTCTTGGGATTGGCTAGATATTATCGCCGATTCATCGAAAACTTCTCCAAGATAGCCCGTCTAATGACCAATCTTCTGAAGAAGACCAAGGAGTTTGAATGGACGCCCGAGTGCGAACAAAGCTTCTAGGAATTGAAACTGAAGCTTACCACAACTCCTGTGCTATCATTGCCTGATATCAGCAAAGATTTCGTGGTCTACTATGATGCATCTCGTCAAGGACTTGGTTGTGTGTTGATGCAAGATGGAAGAGTGATAGCTTATGCTTCTCGACAGTTGAAAGAACACGAGAACCATTACCCAACCCATGATCTGGAGTTAGCAGCAGTTGTGCATGCCTTGAAGATCTGGAGACACTACTTGATAGGCAACAAGTGTGATATCTACACCGATCACAAGAGCTTAAAGTACTTTTTCACTCAAGAAGATTTGAATATGAGGCAACGCCGATGGCTTGAGTTGATCAAGGACTATGACCTGGAAATTCACTGTCATCCGGAAAAAGCTAACGTAGTCGCAGATGCTCTTAGTCGCAAGAGTTACTGTCACGCCTTGATCACTGAATCCATACCACCTGAGCTAAAAGAAGAGATTGATGATTTCCAACTTGAGATACTACCGCATGACTTGTTGAATGAGCTCCGCATACAGTATGATCTCACAGATCGCATCTGTCAAGCTCAGAAAAATTGTGAAGAGATCGAATATCTCCGTGGTCTGATGAAATTAGGCTACAAGACCAACCACCAGGAAGATGAACAAGGAACTATCTGGTTCAAGAACAAAATCTGTGTTCCATCTGACCCAGTACTATGAGGGGAAATTCTATCGGAAGCTCACAATTCCAAATACTGTATTCACCCTGGAGGGTCAAAGATGTACCAAGACCTGAAGAAACACTTCTGGTGGAAAGGCATGAAGACAGACATTGCAGGACATGTGGCATGTTGTGACACCTGCAACAGAGTCAAGGCTGAACATCAAAGGCCTGTAGGATTGCTAAAGCCTCTGGATGTTCCTGAGTGGAAATGGGAGAACATATCCATGGATTTCATAGTTGAATTGCCCTGTTCACAGAAAGGCAATGATTCCATCTGGGTGATTGTTGATCGCTTGACCAAGATTGCTCACTTTGTACCAGTAAAGACCAAGACCAACGCTGAGAAATTAGCGGATCTATACATTGAACATATTCTTAGATTGCATGGAGCTCCCTCTAGTATTGTATCCGATCGTGGCCCTCAGTTTGTGTCTCGATTTTGGGAAGCCCTACATAGGTCCATTGGAACAAAACTTGACTTCAGTACCGCTTATCATCCATAGATAGATGGACAGACTGAACGAGTAAATCAGATCTTAGAAGACATGCTTCGCGCTAGTGTACTGAATTACGGCTCTGATTGGGAGAAATGCCTACCCTATGCAGAGTTCTCTTACAACAACAGCTACCAAGCTAGTATCAAGATGTCGCCATTTGAAGTTCTATATGGCAGACCTTGTAAGACACCTTTGATGTGGTCCCAACTGGGGGAAAGATCATTCTTTGACTCCGCTAAGATTCAAGATGCAGAAGAAGGAGTTGCACAAGTGAAGGAGAATTTGAAAATTGCTCAAAGTCGATACAAGAGCTATGCCGACAAAAGGAGAAGAGAACTTGAGTTCAATGTGGGAGACTTCGTCTATCTCAAGGTATCCCCGCTACGTGGAACTGTCAGATTCCATGTGAAAGGAAAGCTTGCCCCTAGATTTGTTGGCCCATACAAGATTTGCAAGAGAATTGGAAAGCTTGCCTATAAACTTGAGTTACCTGAGGAATTGATGGGTGTACATCCTGTATTTCATGTATCCCAGCTACGCAAATGTTTAAGAGTACCCGATGAAGCAGTCCCAACTGGTGCACTTGACATTCAAGACACACTTGAGTATAAAGAACATCCTATCAGAATTCTGGGCAGAGATACCAAAGAGACCCGAAGCAAGACTATCCCTATGTGCAAGATCCAATGGAGCAATCACACAGAGAGAGAAGCAACATGGGAAAAAGAGTCTAACCTCCGGCTATGATATCCTTACCTCTTCAAAGAGTACGTTACGCTTTAATCTCAGGGACGAGATTCTGTTAAGGGGGTAGGACTGTAACAACCCAAAAATCCACACACTGAAAATAACAACTACAAAATTTTTCTTAAAAACTTCCATGTGATGATGAGTGTCATGTATAGTAACCCAACCTAAGAAATGCATTAGGTCTAACCCCAACCCAAGTTAACACATAAGCATGGCATGTCATTAGTTAATTGCGTTTATTTAAATTCTAACAAATAAGTGTTGCATACATTGAATGTGATTTGGATTTCTATTTGAGTTATGATATGCTTAACAACTCCAATAAATTAGGTGCACCAATTTGGAATTCAAATTCTAGAACCAAATTCGAATTCAAACAAAAGAGATGAAATGAAAAACAGAAAAAGGAAACGAGGGAGAAGGCCTCGCAGCCCAGGCTGCTCGGCTTCGCGGCCCAGCCAGCCCAACCGTGCCCACCTTGCACCGGCGCGCCCGTACGCAGCCCACGAGCTGGCCCAGCGCATCGCCCACGCCCGCGCACCCGTCTGCCTCGCTCGTAGCCACTGGCCGCTGGACCCCACATGTCAGCCGCACCCCCCATCTACAGTGTCGTCTTCCTCACCCACGCCTCAACCGCCTACGCGACCGGTGCCCGACAGCTGTGGCAGGGGCAGGCCAGGGGGTCACGCCCGGGGCATGACCCTATCCCCTTGCGCCGCGCCCACGCAACCCCACACCACCGTCTGATGCGATGCACACGCCTCCACCGCATGATGGCATCCGCCCTAGGAGGCATGG
Organism: Miscanthus floridulus; assembly: GCF_019320115.1. Taxonomy (NCBI): domain Eukaryota; kingdom Viridiplantae; phylum Streptophyta; class Magnoliopsida; order Poales; family Poaceae; genus Miscanthus; species Miscanthus floridulus. The sequence goes on from NC_089581.1 coordinate 118,102,425, forward strand.
CGCTCGGCTATAAAGCCAGCCCGCACGCCACTCACACCCGGTGCCCTAGCTTCTCCCTCAGCCTCCGCCGCCGCTTGGTGGCCCAGCAGCCGCACCACACCGAGAGTAGAGGGCCGAGAAGGAGATCATGAGAGGAGGATCGGAGCCCCGCACGCTGCCGAAGTCATCGGAGCCGAAGGCAATGCCGTCGTCATCATCACGGTCACGGGTCAGCACTGCACGGCACTACTTTTGGAGCTACACGGCCGCAACTCATCACTGCACCACTATCCCCTCTTCCACAACACCTACGGTGAGCCTCGGTTCATTCCCTGCTCACCACTGGACCTTGCTACTCTGGCCATGGCGCTCCATACCGTGAGCGCGTAGGCCAAGGCCATCCCCGGCCTCTAGGCACACTAGCACAGCACACTCACGTTGACCGTGATCATCCCTAAGCCCTTGGACGCTGTAGGCCTCTCCAGGTTCCCCGGACGCCGTAGCCGAGCACGCATGCCGCGCTCGCAACGCCGCCACCATGACGCAGCCACCGGTTCGAGCACCCGACCACTGTTCCGAGCACCAGACCACTGGTCCGAGCACCCGACCACCAGTCCGAGCACTAGACCACAGGTCTGAGCACCCGACCACCAGTCCGAGCACCAGACCACAGGTCCGAGCACCCGACCACCGGTCCGAGCACCGACCGCCGTGGCCAGTACCGAAGGGAGCGCCTGGCGCCTCCTTGACTCGCCTGTTCCGTTCGCTGAAGCCACGGGTAACTCATGCGCACGCCGTAACCACCCCGTAGGAGCCCTGTTGACACCGTTTTTTGCACGTGTCAAAATAATCGGAGTGGACTAATCGGCAAGAGGAAAGTTATTGAATACTTTGATAACCGATGAAAGCCAGCTTGTAAAGATGGTTGCCGATAGCTGGTGATGGTCGATGGAAAGGTTGATTTGGACTCGAACGTTGCCGATGAGGTTGGAGGTGTTGTTGTCAATGCCGATGAAGGGAGGCTGGAAGACTACTGCCGATGAAACAGGGGGTATGCCGATGAAGGGAGGCTTGAAGACTACTGCCGATGAAATAGGGAGTATGCCGATGGGAAGGAGGACAGTGAGGTTTCCATCGTAATTGAGGCGGACAGGGAAATAGATAGAAGTTGATTTCCTTTTCTATATTAGTTAGAGTATGATTCATGTAAGAGTCACGTGTTTCCTTAGATAAGGGATTGGTGTCCTAGTTGTGTTTGGTTGTGTCTCTTTAGATCAGGGTATAAATATGGAGTAAGGGACAATGTAAGAGAGATCAATCAATATCAAAAACCAATTTTTACTCCTGTTTGCATCTACTTACTTTTCGGCGTCTTCGTCAATTTGCATATTTTCTTTCTTTTTACGAGTTCTCATTGATTCGGCGAGCTGCATCGTTTCAGTACGACCTTCGGCGATTCTCGAGTTCCGCGTGAACACCTCTTGGCCATGACTTCCGGGCGTATCGCTGTTGTCAGGACCAAAGTGTTCGTATCTTCATCCTTGTCGATTAGCAGGTCAAATCGACTGGCACGCTTTGGATATCGATTCGGGTATTAGCCCTTTGTGTTTGCAGATCCACTTTTGCATCAACACATCTTTTGGCACGCTCGGTGGGACCAATCAATCAATATGTTCAATCCCGAGATCGATGCAGGGAACATTATTGCAGTATCAGAAGAAGATCTCAAGGAAGAACAGAGGCAGGCTATGGAAAAGGCTGTAGAAGAATACAAGCAGCTTTGTCTGAGATCATTTAGCTTGAACAAGAGTGGACAAGTCATCCAGAAGCAAGATTTGCCGTTGCCTCGGCAGGTTACCTTTGACTCCAATCCTGGTAAACTTCAAGAGATGGTTAATTCTGCAGTAAATCATGCTTTGATTAATCATTCCAGTGTGCTGTCCAATACTGTTCATAATGCTGTGGTTCGAACTCTCAAAGAGGGACAAGCGGCACCACATTACGTTGGGCCTGCCTATCATCAACCAGAGCCAGCATCTATCAAAACTCCATCGGCTCCTTCGGCCGTTGTGGGTACAGAAGTTACTTCCCCTCCAGTATTGGTGGGCTCACCTAATGTTCAATCTACACCAATACAATCAGATCAGGTACTATCAGGAGGGCGAGTTCAGCTTAATACAGATCTATCGGCATCAGCTATGTCAGGCCCTGTGTCTCAGAATAGCCAGATTCCTACTAATTGGTGGGGATATGGCATGCCTCCAGAGTCATCTGCTTTCAATCCTAGATTACCTCAAGTGTTTGATGCAGTAGGGAGAGCGCCTATACCATCGGCCGTTTCGCCGATGGCTCAAGTGCCTCAATATGCCGCAACTACTTCTGTGCAACCAACTCCAGGAGGTTTCCAGATGCCTATGGTTCAAACATTCAATTCAAGTCCATCGGCGAGCTTACTGCCGATGCAGCAGAAAGCCCCTGCTATGAGTCAAACTGGGGTTCAGTTCATGCCTCAAACCAGTTATAATTATCCAACGATATCGGCAAATTACCAGCCATCGGTAAGTTTTGTACCGATGAGTTCTAATAATGATTGGTCAGGACAATTACCTGTTCAACATATAGTTCAGCGAAATCAGCAGGTCGCAGGGATTCAACAGGGTCATATGCAAGCTGGTTTCCAGAATCAAGCATCGGCAGCTCAGCCGATGAATCCTTTCCAACAGGTTAATGGACCACAAGTAACGGCAAATATGCCGATTGCTGGAGATCGTGGGCCACAAAGATATGTGGAGGAATGTCAGCAGGCACCTCCGGTAGAAGTTCAACCAGTTCGTCAGCAGGAGGCTGATGCTTTTTGGGCCGATAAGATAGCAGAAATTATGAAGGATCAGTTTGGGATAAAGCCCAAGGTCAATACGTATTCTTATCGGACTCCGTACCCTCCTGCATACGATTTAATTCCTCTCCCAAATCGGTACAAGGTACCGGATTTCACTAAATTCTCTGGGCAAGATGATACATCAACCATGGAACATGTTAATCGCTTCATTATTCAATGTGGAGAGGCAGCTAACAGAGATGAATTAAGAGTTCGATTATTCTCGTCATCTTTGTCTGGATCAGCATTTACATGGTTCATTTCATTGCCACCAAACTCTATTATTACTTGGGTTGATTTAGAAAAACAATTCCATAAGTATTTCTTTGCTGGAATCCATGAAAAGAAGCTTACCGATTTAGTAAAATTGAGACAGCGTAATGATGAATCGGTAGAAAGCTTTGTACAAAGGCTACGAGATGTAAAAAATAAGTGCTACAGCCTGGTGCTGGATGATCGGCAGCTTGCCGATCTGGCTTTTCAAGGGTTATTGCCACATCTTAAAGACAGATATGCTTCTCAGGAGTTTGAAAGCCTCAGTCATCTTGTGCAAAGGATCTCTGATCAAGATACTAGGGTTTTTGAACCTAAAAAGAATTGGAGTAAAAAGGTATCATTTGTTGAAGAAGTAGGAGATTCTGACTCTGATGAAGAACCAGTTATCGGCTTAGCTGAGTGGGTTAAGAATAAAAAGCCGATATCATGTCCCTTTGGTCAAAAAGAGCCAGAAAAGTTTACCTTTGATATCACCAAGGCCGATAAAATATTTGATCTTTTGCTTCAAGAGGGCCAAATTAAGCTGTCACCTAATCATGTGATCCCATCGGCAGAAGAGTTGAAGAAGATCTTGTACTGCAAATGGCACAATGCAACTTCACACAGTACAAATGAGTGCAAGGTATTCAGGCAACAGTTACAATCGGCTATTGAATCTGGGAGGATTAAGTTTGGTACTTCCAAGGCCTAGAAGCCGATGAAAATTGATCAACACCCTTTTCCAGCAAATATGTTGGATGCCAAAGGAAAGACCAAGGTTTTGACGTCAGAAGCTGCTGAGAAAAACGCGTCAGTGGACCCCCAACATCGGATAACTACCGATGATGCAAAAAGTAAGGGTTTGCTAGGAGAAAGCAGTAGTTCCAAAAATCCTCCTCGACCTGGCATTGTGATTACTCATCGGAGGCAGCAGGAGGGTTGGCGTCAACGTAATGACCGATATCGACAACAGCAAGAAGTGAGACGTCGGGAAGAATGGAATCGACATAAAGATCATTGGAGATGTCCGTTTTTCATCCATTGCTGGGAAGAAGGTATTAAATTGCCAACTGTTGAGAATTGCCCTGAGTGTAATGGTTATTACGGAGTCAATCGCTCAGAAAGGAGGTTTCAACTTGGTAATCAGGGTTCGTCTATCAATGAGCCGATCAGAGGCAGAGCATCAGTGCATGATCGGCTGGGGGGCAGACTTAGTGTACATGAGAGGCTTGGTAAACGCGTTGGATATTTTCCAAGGAATCAAGAGGAGCTTGAGGAGATGGCAAACGCAAGAGTTCCCGATGAGGAAATATTCTACAGGGACCCTAATATACGTCGTGTAGAACCAACTAGGACTTGTTATCAGCCGGTTTGGAAAACCAAGTTTCCTCGATGGTGCCCAGAGGGTCTGACAAAGACGCAGAGGAGGAGGATGCAACGTGAGCGTCAGGAGGATTTATACCAAGAGGAAAATTCCTCCAATGAAAAGCATGGTCGTCAGCAGTGGCAGGTAAAACACAAAAATAAGGGTCCATCGGCAGATGTTAATATGGTATTCATGTTGCCGATGGAGTTTTTGGCACTATCTGATAATGAGGGAGAAGTTGTTCTCTCTGATCAAGTAGCTCAGTTAACACTAGATCCAATGATGGCTGTTTTTGAGAAACCTACCGATGACGAGAGACAGCATCTTAAGGCTTTATTTGTGAAGGGCAGAGTTGATGGGCAGCCTGTGTCTAAGGTACTTATTGATGGAGGGGCTGCGATTAATATTATGCCTTATGTGATGTATCGGAAACTTGGTAAGGGGGATAAAGACTTGACCAAAACCGATATGATGTTGAAAGATTTTGAAGGCAATGTGTCACCGGCTAAAGGGGCAGTGTGCGTGGAATTGACCATCGGCAGCAAAACCTTGCCAACGACGTTCTTTGTTATCAACGGCAAGGGTGCATATAATCTGCTTCTAGGGAGGGATTGGATTCATGCTAATTGTTGTGTTCCTTCTACAATGCATCAATGCCTCGTACAGTGGATTGGGGATAAGATTGAGGTCGTCCCTGGTGATTCTTCTTATATCATCGCATCGGCAGAATCAGATACTTATGAGCGAACTAAATGCATATCAGGAGAAGCTTGGGAAAAAGAGTTCCTTAGAGTTGCTGATTATGAAATTCCACCGATCCAAGCAGTCGGTTCTGAAGAGGAGTTTTAATGGATAGGTTTGCCGATGATGGAAAATTAGGTCAAGGGTTCACATCGGCAGATGATTTAGTAGAAGTAGATATTGGTGATGGTGATAGGTCAAGACCTACTTTTATTAGTGCTAAGTTAGATTTCAAGTGTAAGCAGCGAGTAACAGATTTGTTAAAAGAATATAAAGATTGTTTTGCTTGGGATTATACTGAGATGCCTGGATTAGACCGATCGATAGTTGAACATCGGTTACCTATTAAATCTGGATTTTGGCCACATCAGCAGCCAGCGCGTGTAGCACCCGGTTTTAAAGACAAAACCAGATACACACTATATGTGAGCCCAGGAAGTCAAATCTCACATACAGCCACAAATCAGGGTAATATCAAAAGACAATACTCATTACATAACGTATTATTAAAAGGAAAATAACCTCAGAGTATAAGTCAGCGGAAAGTTGACTCCGATCTTCTGGCGAAGACTCCAAAATCCACAGGGACGACTGACTGGTTGACCACAAACCTAACTCCTCCAAACCAGCAATCTGGTACCCATCCGGGATTTTTATCCAATGTATAGAAAAGTAAAGCAAGTGTAAGTACATGTCGTACTTAACAATTATATCATGGGGTTCATGAGGCTCAAAAAGGCTGACACTGGTTTACTGCGATTAGCCTTTGTTTATCATAATTTTAGCAATTGATTGGCAACAAGTTTATCCATAAGCCCATAAACTCATGATCAGGTAAACATGAATAATGTATAGCATAAACAATCAATTATTAACATCATCATTATCCCTTAGTGATCATCTCATCTCTATTCCATAAGGGTCCAAGGTCGCTCGTGACCGTGAGCACGGCTGTTATAACAGTTTTACACTCTGCAGAGTTTGTACACGTTCACTGTGAGTCGTGATTTACCCTTTCGCCCGAGGTGATCAGCCTCTTGACCCACTACCAAGGAAGGTCGGCAGGGTTCACTATGAAGCCTTTTAAAGGTTCGTCTAACAAGTTAGGGCCGCTAAGGTTTTCCCATCAATAAGCATGAACCCCTCTCCAAGTAGTGACTAGCAAGTGCACCTACTTGGCAGACCGAGATCATACCCGTTGGAGCCCCTCTTGCGCCGTAAAGGTAACCACTAACAAGCTAGAAAAGGTCCTCATACTGAGCTAAAGCCAGAGCCATATAGCCCTCACAGCTGTACTGTAAGTCCCGGATGATCACTTACAGATGAGTCCTTAGGGAGAGGAATCTAGAGCATTTAGAAAGTAGCTAAACACTCCAGCCCCCTGATTCCATGTTACTAAAAAGTCATGTTTTAATGTTTATTGCATATATCATTAGTCAAGTTACAAGATCATGGTTTTGATTAAGCACTAGCAAAAACTATCCAATGCAATATCCCAAAGGTTTTCAAGGAACAAGATATCAAATATCTAGGATATCCTATTTGGTAACAAGGGAGACACATGCAATATGAATTAAGTGATTAAATGTGAATAGGTAACAAGGATGGTCCCATGCTATACTTGCCTTACACACCGATCCTTCGGTAAGCTTTATTCTTTGATGTCTTTCTTCTTCTTCTGGATCACCACGTATATCTCACCGACTGGACAATCGTAGAACACCACACAAACATCCATACAAATACATGCATAGCATACAGTGGTATCTATATCAGAACAGTACACCAATCATAGAAAAATAAGTAAAGGAGATTGATATACGATTCTACGCATCACTACGAACACACAGTCGCGAGAGGCACGCTAATCGGAGCTACGGTTGAAAAGTTACAACTACCGAGAGATTTGCTTTATACGTGGAAAAATAAACTATAGGCTTCATTTATGTTAACTTTATGAATTCATATACAAAAGATATTTTATAAACAATGTGGATTGAATTAAGTCAATTTTAGATTTATATTATAAAACAAAAGTAATACAACTTATATTTTATGTATAAAACTCAGTTACATAATCATTAATCAAGATATGATTTAAATCACGTTATTTCAGAAATATCAATATAGTAAACACTATTACTAACGTGTAAATCTCGTCACTACGGATCTAATGCAACTTGAACGGACTATTTCGGAGTTTAAATAAATAAGTTACGATTTAACAAGTTTTACTTTAATTAAATAATAGATTAAATCTACTCATGAATTTCAAGTGTTGAAAACATGCCTAACAGTAGTATAAACACGTAGATAACGTAAATACGGTCCTAACGCAATTCGAACGGATCAAATCGGACTTAAAACGCAAAAGTTACGCATAAAATAAGATCCAGTGGCATTTCTGTAATTAACTTGAACTCAAATTTGAATTAAAACAATTAAAAATCTGAATTTAAATGTACTTTGGACTGGGCACACTAATTCTGGAAAATACAGGGGTCTAACCGAATAAAAACAGGACTGAAATGTATTTAATTTGAATTGAATCGGACAGCGGGTTGATTGCTGAAAACTACAGGGGCTAAATTGCAAGATGCGCATGGCTGACCGATGTTGACCGGGGCTGCTGACTCGGCTGCTGACTGGGCTGACGTGTGGCATGCTCTGGTTGGTGCGGTGCACCACGTGGCGTGGGTCAGCGCTGATGCGGCACCGTGGACTGGGTGCATGGGTCCACGGTGGACCGGTTACGCATCAAACCGGTACATCTAATCCTAACCGTCCAACGCAGATCCGACGGTGCCAGAGCGTGCGGGTGAACTTCTGACGGCTACACAGTAACTCCGGTGACCTTGCCATTGTCGGCGGCGAACCGAGCTCGGTGGCGGGCGTCGGGGGCGTTCCGGACCTCCCCAAACCAAATATGAGGGCACCTAGACGATCTACAGGTAATCGCGAACTCGTTCAGATGAAAACCGAGAGCGGGGATCACGCAGGAGTGGCGTCCCGCGGCGGCGCCATGAACGGCGATTCGGGTGCTCGGTGCTACAGCATTCTAGTGCGTGATTCGACAAATGGAGGGCAGAGAAGGGACGAGGAGCTCACCGAGACTCGTACTGGGGTGGTCGTGGCGTCCGGGAGGCTTCGATGGGGTGGGTCACCGTCGGCGGCGATCTTCGTCAGGCGAACAGAGGAAAGGGCAGAGGGGAGGGATCAGGCTGGGGCTTTATAGTACAGACGGGGTGCGGCGAAGAAGGAAGGGGAGCGGGGCGTGGGCAGGATTTGGTCGCCTGCCATGCGTGGGCGACGGCGGCCGCATGCCTTGCATGGCCGCGCCATTGACGGGACGAGAAAAGGAAGGAGGCGCACGGGGAAGGAAAGGAATGCGTCAGGGAAGAAAGGAAAGGGTGCTGACGGGCGGGGCCAGAAGCGCAGTGAGGGAGAGGGGAAGAGCGCGTGCGGGTGTCTGACCGAGAGGGCCGGGCGTGAGTGAGTGCGGCACAGGCGCTGCGGAGCGACGCGCGGGTGAAGGCCGAAGCGGGCCGCGTGCGCATGCGGTGCGGTGCGGAGGCAGGCGCAAGGCAGGCCGAGCAGAGCGGGCCAACGCGGGATGGGCCGCGTGATGAAGGTGGAGAAAGGCTGGCGCGCTGGAAAAGGAGAAGGGAGGGGAAGTTCGGCTGGGCTGGCCAGCGGCCAGGCCGGGAAGAAGAAGAAAAGAGCGGGCCGGGGAAACTGGGCCTTCGGGCCAAAGAGAGAGGTTTTCATCCTTTTTTTTTTTCAAAATCCTTTTCTATTTCTAAATTCTATTTCCTTTCTTAATTCAAAACTATTTCAGATATGAACCAAATCAAATAAATATGATTTCAATATACTTTCTAATTCCAACATAGATGAACCAATTTTTGGGAAGTTTCCAAAAATAACTTTTTAAGTTCTTACATTTTTTTCCAATTCCTTTTCTTTTTCCTAATATTCCAATTCTAAGCTAAATTCAAATCCAATTCGAGTATGTTTTCAAAAATACTTTCCCATTTGATAAAAATGGTCAATTCCATTAGGTTTTCCAAGATAAACTTTACAACTTTTAAAAATACTTTTATTTTCTAATTTTCTTTTCTTTCTTTTCTTTTATTTCAAAGCCATTTTCAAACTCTTTTCAAAAGCATTCCAAATTACTTTGGAGTTTGGATCAACACCATTCATCGCAATAAATAGAATGCAACAGCATGTATGCTCACACATGTTGCTACCTTATGATGGATTTTAAATGAAAAATTTTTATTTCCTATATTTCATGTGCACAAAAATTCATAAATAAATCATTTTAATCCTATTTTCAAAAGAGGCAATTTTTAGGGTGTTACAATTCTACCCCCCTTAAGATGAATCTCGTCCCGAGATTCGAGAAAAGTAGGGACAAGGAAGGGAGACAGAACTAGGAATAGAACTCAAATGAAACATTCCAACATTTCAACTTGCATTGTAAACCAGCTTAACAAGTTACATCTGTCTCATCTGCAAAGCTTAAGAACAAAAGATTTGGATGCACGGACTACCCCTTTAAGTCAAGGGATACAACTGTCTTGAATACATAAATCTTAAACTCAAGGGCATAACTAACTTCATATGACACCCCCATCTTGACTTCTAGCGTAGTTGTGTTACACCTCAAAGAGATGAGGAAAATCCATCTTCAATTGATTCTCATTTTCCCAGGTTGCATCTTCCTCTGATTGGTTATTCCATTGAACTTTACACACATTAAGCACTTCTCCCTTAAGAGTTCCTTGGGCTCTTTCTAGGATTCTAACTGGATAATCACCATCTATCGGATGGAGCTCCTCTAAGGGTGTTTGTTCCTCTACATCATCATCTAGAAACTCACAGTCCACTTTACTATCCTCAGTATTCACACCTCCTATTAGATCATTTCCATTGTCATATTCCTCAGGTGCAGGTTGAAAACCCTCATACTCAATTCTTTCTCCTAATGGTGTGGTTAGAAGCACCGAATGCTGGGCATACTTGATGACTCCTTTACATGCAGACATCCATCCCATTCCAAGAATAACATCAACGTCCACTAACTCTAACACAATAAGGTTTGCTTCAAATTTTATCCCCTTTATGTCAAGACTAACTTTTGGGCATATGTGATTTGCCTTCATTTCTCCTCCTAGGGACTTAACTATCACTGGTTTCCTCATTGGTAGCATAGTTATCTTATGTTCTTTTACGTATGCACTGGAGATAAACGAATGTGACGCACTGGGGTCAAACATCACCATAGCATTGGCTGAACCTACTGCAATCCATCCATAAACGACCTCCTTAGCTCCATGAATGGTAGTCATATTCACATTATTCAATCTTCCAAGGATGTAATTCCGTTTTAACTTATTTCCATGCACCTGCTTCCCATGGACATTCTGTTCTAGCTCTTGAGAGCTGACCTGTTGCACTTTATCATCGGGTTGCGGATACTGATTCTGATCTGTACTCACAAGTAGATTCATAGGAGGTGACTGATATTCTGGTTGCGTAGCAAACTGAGGTTGAGTGTTCCTTAGCTGGCATGAAAGATCACGTTTTCTCTTCTTCTCTTCCATTAGCTGAGTCTGCGTCATCAAAGCTTGCTCTTTGGTTGGGGGACTTGACGGTGATGGATTAGAGGTGGGAACATTCCTTCCAACATCTTGTGAAGCATTTCTCCTGGTAGAGGCCATCTGTTTCCAACATATATGCATTAGGATTCAGTCGTTCATAGCATTCTTTATTGTAGTTTTAAGAGATGACAAGAAAGGATTGATACTGTAAAAGACTAGAGAAACCACAACCATCGGAATATCCAATTATTCCACATGATACACTAGAATGCAAGAAAACTTCATCTTGCAAACCCTTCAACTTGGCTACCCCCCTTAAGATGAGTTAAAGTAGGGGAGACCAAAGTATAGCTTGCATCATCTTGTGATTGAAGTCTACTGTTGTCCAAAATTTTCCTCATGACTTCTTTTTATCGTCCAAAATCAGAGATATGAACCGATAGAGACAGGCTGCTCCAAAGACGGGATAGGTAAAACAGAAGAAAACGATAACCCAACTATTTATTTCATTAATCCTTATACCTTAGGCCTATAAACTAAATGAAATTGTGGGAACACCCAACAAGATCATTGCAATCATTACAAAGATGCAAAACAAGCATAAACATAATGACAAATTCAACAAAGCACCTAAATATGCACAACTCAATCATTGACTCAACTTGCGATACTATCGTTTTTATTACATAAGGGGCACAAACTCCTATTTCTTAACTAAGGATCTTAGGTAGTCTAGCATAACTTCTTCATTCGTCAATTTCACCAAGTACTTCTTCCAGGTTGGTTATCACTGACACTTCCTGGTGGCAGTCCGGTAGTGATCTGACTCTGGCCACTTCCTTGGTGTAATTGTTGATTCTTCTATGGGCAAGGTTTAACATAATGTTTCTTCTGCTGGCAATGATGACACCTTCTCTTAGCTAGGTCTTTTGTGATGTCATACTCTACGGAATTGTTATTTGGTGTTTTGTCAGCTTTCTGACTCTGAAGATTCACCTTGGTTTGACTGATCTGTTTTCTAGCTTGCTTGGTCTTTCGAGGTTGAAACTCCTTATAGGTGATAGTCCACCCATCTATGCATACCTCATGTGAAGTAGGTTTAGCTTGAGAAGCTTCTAACTCTTTATAGTTTAGATTCATCTGACTATGGGTCAGAACTAGATGTGATGAATCCAATGTCGATTGCTTCCCAATACTTGCTCTATTGAGACCTCCTTTCTCTTCTTATCCATATTAGTTTCACAACTCGGGTTCACCTTTACTTCCCTCTTATTAGACTTGTCCTAAAAATAGGGAAAACCAAAATGTTTACAGCACTGACTTGGATCCTAACCTCTAAGAGACTTGCTATGAACACCCTCATTATTTAATACTTTGAGTTCTCTCTTACATCCTTGAGTACCACCACGCTTCCGCTGCGCAAACTAGAATGTAGGACACTTCATCTTTTTCCAAGCTTCTACGACTTGTCTCTTCACTAGTCCCTTTGGTATGTTGGTTTGACCTTGTAACAAGCACTGTTGAAACTCCTATGTTGAGTTATTCCTTCTAGCACTTGTTGTTGCATAGCTACAGGCTTCTCCTTGTCAAATGCAGTCACGGCTAATGTAGCTTGACCCTCCTGATCTCTAATGTTGGCAGTTAACTCGTTACGTTCCATCTAATAGACCAAGAGAGAAGATTCAGAATAGAGACAAAGTTTTCATAACAGACACAGGCTGAAGTAAGCATAACTTTTCGCAAATAACAAGGTTAGAGAGAGAGCAAGAAGTAAGCAGAGATGAAGGCATGCTAATACGTCCAGTTCTAACTAGGCTTGTGTCCTACAGTCAGCATTGCTCTGATACCACTTTGTAGCACCCGGTTTTAAAGACAAAACCAGATACACACTATATGTGAGCCCAGGAAGTCAAATCTCACATACAGCCACAAATCAGGGTAATATCAAAAGACAATACTCATTACATAACGTATTATTAAAAGGAAAATAACCTCAGAGTATAAGTCAGCGGAAAGTTGACTCCGATCTTCTGGCGAAGACTCCAAAATCCACAGGGACGACTGACTGGTTGACCACAAACCTAACTCCTCCAAACCAGCAATCTGGTACCCATCCGGGATTTTTATCCAATGTATAGAAAAGTAAAGCAAGTGTAAGTACATGTCGTACTTAACAATTATATCATGGGGTTCATGAGGCTCAAAAAGGCTGACACTGGTTTACTGCGATTAGCCTTTGTTTATCATAATTTTAGCAATTGATTGGCAACAAGTTTATCCATAAGCCCATAAACTCATGATCAGGTAAACATGAATAATGTATAGCATAAACAATCAATTATTAACATCATCATTATCCCTTAGTGATCATCTCATCTCTATTCCATAAGGGTCCAAGGTCGCTCGTGACCGTGAGCACGGCTGTTATAACAGTTTTACACTCTGCAGAGTTTGTACACGTTCACTGTGAGTCGTGATTTACCCTTTCGCCCGAGGTGATCAGCCTCTTGACCCACTACCAAGGAAGGTCGGCAGGGTTCACTATGAAGCCTTTTAAAGGTTCGTCTAACAAGTTAGGGCCGCTAAGGTTTTCCCATCAATAAGCATGAACCCCTCTCCAAGTAGTGACTAGCAAGTGCACCTACTTGGCAGACCGAGATCATACCCGTTGGAGCCCCTCTTGCGCCGTAAAGGTAACCACTAACAAGCTAGAAAAGGTCCTCATACTGAGCTAAAGCCAGAGCCATATAGCCCTCACAGCTGTACTGTAAGTCCCGGATGATCACTTACAGATGAGTCCTTAGGGAGAGGAATCTAGAGCATTTAGAAAGTAGCTAAACACTCCAGCCCCCTGATTCCATGTTACTAAAAAGTCATGTTTTAATGTTTATTGCATATATCATTAGTCAAGTTACAAGATCATGGTTTTGATTAAGCACTAGCAAAAACTATCCAATGCAATATCCCAAAGGTTTTCAAGGAACAAGATATCAAATATCTAGGATATCCTATTTGGTAACAAGGGAGACACATGCAATATGAATTAAGTGATTAAATGTGAATAGGTAACAAGGATGGTCCCATGCTATACTTGCCTTACACACCGATCCTTCGGTAAGCTTTATTCTTTGATGTCTTTCTTCTTCTTCTGGATCACCACGTATATCTCACCGACTGGACAATCGTAGAACACCACACAAACATCCATACAAATACATGCATAGCATACAGTGGTATCTATATCAGAACAGTACACCAATCATAGAAAAATAAGTAAAGGAGATTGATATACGATTCTACGCATCACTACGAACACACAGTCGCGAGAGGCACGCTAATCGGAGCTACGGTTGAAAAGTTACAACTACCGAGAGATTTGCTTTATACGTGGAAAAATAAACTATAGGCTTCATTTATGTTAACTTTATGAATTCATATACAAAAGATATTTTATAAACAATGTGGATTGAATTAAGTCAATTTTAGATTTATATTATAAAACAAAAGTAATACAACTTATATTTTATGTATAAAACTCAGTTACATAATCATTAATCAAGATATGATTTAAATCACGTTATTTCAGAAATATCAATATAGTAAACACTATTACTAACGTGTAAATCTCGTCACTACGGATCTAATGCAACTTGAACGGACTATTTCGGAGTTTAAATAAATAAGTTACGATTTAACAAGTTTTACTTTAATTAAATAATAGATTAAATCTACTCATGAATTTCAAGTGTTGAAAACATGCCTAACAGTAGTATAAACACGTAGATAACGTAAATACGGTCCTAACGCAATTCGAACGGATCAAATCGGACTTAAAACGCAAAAGTTACGCATAAAATAAGATCCAGTGGCATTTCTGTAATTAACTTGAACTCAAATTTGAATTAAAACAATTAAAAATCTGAATTTAAATGTACTTTGGACTGGGCACACTAATTCTGGAAAATACAGGGGTCTAACCGAATAAAAACAGGACTGAAATGTATTTAATTTGAATTGAATCGGACAGCGGGTTGATTGCTGAAAACTACAGGGGCTAAATTGCAAGATGCGCATGGCTGACCGATGTTGACCGGGGCTGCTGACTCGGCTGCTGACTGGGCTGACGTGTGGCATGCTCTGGTTGGTGCGGTGCACCACGTGGCGTGGGTCAGCGCTGATGCGGCACCGTGGACTGGGTGCATGGGTCCACGGTGGACCGGTTACGCATCAAACCGGTACATCTAATCCTAACCGTCCAACGCAGATCCGACGGTGCCAGAGCGTGCGGGTGAACTTCCGACGGCTACACAGTAACTCCGGTGACCTTGCCATTGTCGGCGGCGAACCGAGCTCGGTGGCGGGCGTCGGGGGCGTTCCGGACCTCCCCAAACCAAATATGAGGGCACCTAGACGATCTACAGGTAATCGCGAACTCGTTCAGATGAAAACCGAGAGCGGGGATCACGCAGGAGTGGCGTCCCGCGGCGGCGCCATGAACGGCGATTCGGGTGCTCGGTGCTACAGCATTCTAGTGCGTGATTCGACAAATGGAGGGCAGAGAAGGGACGAGGAGCTCACCGAGACTCGTACTGGGGTGGTCGTGGCGTCCGGGAGGCTTCGATGGGGTGGGTCACCGTCGGCGGCGATCTTCGTCAGGCGAACAGAGGAAAGGGCAGAGGGGAGGGATCAGGCTGGGGCTTTATAGTACAGACGGGGTGCGGCGAAGAAGGAAGGGGAGCGGGGCGTGGGCAGGATTTGGTCGCCTGCCATGCGTGGGCGACGGCGGCCGCATGCCTTGCATGGCCGCGCCATTGACGGGACGAGAAAAGGAAGGAGGCGCACGGGGAAGGAAAGGAATGCGTCAGGGAAGAAAGGAAAGGGTGCTGACGGGCGGGGCCAGAAGCGCAGTGAGGGAGAGGGGAAGAGCGCGTGCGGGTGTCTGACCGAGAGGGCCGGGCGTGAGTGAGTGCGGCACAGGCGCTGCGGAGCGACGCGCGGGTGAAGGCCGAAGCGGGCCGCGTGCGCATGCGGTGCGGTGCGGAGGCAGGCGCAAGGCAGGCCGAGCAGAGCGGGCCAACGCGGGATGGGCCGCGTGATGAAGGTGGAGAAAGGCTGGCGCGCTGGAAAAGGAGAAGGGAGGGGAAGTTCGGCTGGGCTGGCCAGCGGCCAGGCCGGGAAGAAGAAGAAAAGAGCGGGCCGGGGAAACTGGGCCTTCGGGCCAAAGAGAGAGGTTTTCATCCTTTTTTTTTTTCAAAATCCTTTTCTATTTCTAAATTCTATTTCCTTTCTTAATTCAAAACTATTTCAGATATGAACCAAATCAAATAAATATGATTTCAATATACTTTCTAATTCCAACATAGATGAACCAATTTTTGGGAAGTTTCCAAAAATAACTTTTTAAGTTCTTACATTTTTTTCCAATTCCTTTTCTTTTTCCTAATATTCCAATTCTAAGCTAAATTCAAATCCAATTCGAGTATGTTTTCAAAAATACTTTCCCATTTGATAAAAATGGTCAATTCCATTAGGTTTTCCAAGATAAACTTTACAACTTTTAAAAATACTTTTATTTTCTAATTTTCTTTTCTTTCTTTTCTTTTATTTCAAAGCCATTTTCAAACTCTTTTCAAAAGCATTCCAAATTACTTTGGAGTTTGGATCAACACCATTCATCGCAATAAATAGAATGCAACAGCATGTATGCTCACACATGTTGCTACCTTATGATGGATTTTAAATGAAAAATTTTTATTTCCTATATTTCATGTGCACAAAAATTCATAAATAAATCATTTTAATCCTATTTTCAAAAGAGGCAATTTTTAGGGTGTTACAGCGCGCCGATGCAACCCTAATGTACTTCCTGACATTAAGGCCGAAATAACTAAATTAATTGAAGCAAAGTTTATTCGGCAATGTCGGTATGCAGAGTGGATCTCTAATGTGGTTCCTGTTTATAAGAAAAATGGAAAACTTCGTGTTTGTATTGATTTCAGGAATCTCAACAAAGCCACACCAATGGATGGCTATCCAATGCCGATTGCTGATTTGTTGATTGATGCTGCAGCTGGACATCAAATTATCAGCTTCATGGATGGTAATGCAGGTTACAATCAAATATTCATGGCTGAGGAAGATATTCCCAAGACTGCTTTCAGATGTCCAGGTCATGTGGGGTTGTTCGAGTGGATAGTCATGACGTTTGGTTTGAAAAATGCCGGTGCTACTTATCAAAGAGCTATGAACTTTATTTTTCATGAATACATCGGCACATTAGTGGAGATCTACATTGATGATGTAGTGATTAAGTCTGGAGATATCACAACACATTTAGCCGATCTGCGAAAGATACTGGAGTGCACAAGGAAGCATGGATTGAAGATGAATCCTAATAAATGTGCATTTGGTGTATCGGCAGGACAATTCTTGGGTTTTATGGTGCATCAGCGAGGCATTGAAATCAGTAGGAAGTCTATTGATGCAATTAACAAGGTGATTGCTCCTGCCAATAAGACTGAATTGCAATCTTTGATCGGTAAGATTAATTTTATTAGAAGATTCATATCTAATCTGTCGGGTAAGATCAAGGCTTTCAGCCCACTACTTAAATTAAAAGCTGATCAGGAATTCGTATGGGGAGTTGAACAGCAATTAGCCCTTGATGAAATTAAGAAATATTTATCAAATCCTCCAGTGTTAGTTCCACCTCAACATAGAAAGCCTTTCAGGTTATATTTGTCAACTGATGATACAGTTATCGGTTCAGCTCTTATTCAAGAATTTGAAGGGAAAGAACGTGTTATTTATTATTTGAGCAGAAGGTTAGTGGATGCTGAGACGAGGTATTCGGCCATTGAAAAATTGTGTCTGTGTTTATACTTTTCTTGTGTCAAATTAAGGCATTATTTGTTATCTGCCGAATGTACGGTCATATGCAAAGACGATGTGGTCAAGTATATGCTGTCGATGCCGATATTAAGTGGTAGAATCGGCAAATGGATTTTAGCACTATCAGAATTTGAACTACGTTACGAATCAACTAAGGCAGTTAAAGGGCAAGTGATGGCTGATTTTGTCACTCAGCATTGCAATACAGTGGACTTTCTGGGGATTGCTCCCTGGACACTTTTCTTCGATGGATCCACATGTGGTGAAGGAGCAGGTATCGGCATTGTGTTAATTTCACCTCTAGGGAGGAAGTATGAGTTTTCATTGCCGATTGTTGCTACAGCAACAAACAATCAAGCTGAATATCAAGCCTTGATAAAAGGGTTAGAATTGCTGAAGGAGATACGTGCCGATGTTGTTGAAATCTTTGGTGATTCTATGCTGGTTATAAATCAATTGGCTGGAAGTTATGAATGCCGAAGTGAAGCTTTGATTTCGTATTATGAAAGATGTTTGCAGTTGTTGAAAGGATTTAGAGGTTTTCGTCTTGAACATATCTCTCGATTGCATAATGAGGAAGCTAATCGACTAGCTCAGCATGCTTCAGGGTATCAGCCTATTCAGGAAGTGCTAACATCGGCAGGTGATACCGATGACTGGAGGAAAGAGATTGTCGATTATTTAAAGGATCCACATAGAAAGGTTGAGAGACGTATAAGGTTCCAAGCTACCAAATACGTGCTCCTCGATGATGAATTGTATTATCGAACTATAGATGGAGTTTTACTTAGATGTGTCAGCAATGATGAATCGAAAAGCTTGATGGGTGAAATTCATGAAGGAGTATGTGGGGCACATCAATCGGCTTTCAAGATGAAATGGATGATCAGAAGGAACGGATACTATTGGCCGACTATTCTTGAAGATTGTTTTAAGTATTTTAAAGGATGCCAGGGGTGTCAAAAGTTTGGTAATATTCAAAGAGCGCCTGCATCGGCTATGAATCCTATAATCAAACCGTGGCCGTTCCGGGGATGGGCTATTGATCTCATTGGTCAGATTTATCCGCCATCGAGTAAAGGACATAAATTTATCCTGGTTGCTACTGATTATTTTACAAAGTGGGTTGAAGCAATTCCTTTGAAAAAGGTGACATCGGTCAATATGATTGATTTTGTGAAAGAGCATATTGTTTACCGATTTGGTATTCCTCAGACTATCACTACCGATCAGGGCACTATGTTTACATCAGGAGAATTTGATGAGTTTGCTGTAGGTATGGGAATTAAGATTTTAAATTCTTCTCCATATTATGCTCAAGCTAATGGTCAAGCTGAGGCTTCTAACAAAGGGATCATCAAACTCATTAAGCGCAAAATTGAAGAAAATCCTAGGAGGTGGCATACAGTATTAAATGAAGCCTTGTGGTCATATCGGATGTCATGTCATGGTGCAACCAAAGTAACGCCTTATCAGTTAGTATATGGACACGATGCAGTATTGCCTTGGGAAATTAAGGTTGGCTCTAGACGAATACGTTCTCAAGATCAGCTGACAGCCGATGATTATAATACCCTTATGAAGGATGAGTTGGAAGATGTGGCGGATCATCGGTTAAGGGCTTTAGTTAGTATCGAAGAAAATAAGAAAAGAGTAGCTAGATGGTATAACAAGAAGGTGAAAGTAAAAGAGTTTGCCGATGGAGATCTGGTCTGGAAATTGATTTTACCGATTGGGACTAAAAGTTCAAAGTTTGGAAAGTGGTCTCCTAATTGGGAAGGTCCATATCGGATAAATCAGTCTGTTCCTGGTAATGCATATATTTTAGAAACCCTCGAAGGGGTTGTGTTTCCCAGAGCGATAAATGGAAAATATTTAAAGAAATATTACCCTAGTATCTGGATAGATGCATAAAAGTATAAGTGCCGATAACAGTACTATCGGTTAGAATTATGCAAGGATGTCAATGTCTCATAAAGTGCCGATACAATAAATAAGATTACACGTTCAACAAGGATTGGATAGCTAATATCGCACGCAGGCGAATCTGGTCGGCTTCCTCCATTTCCTTGATATCGTCATCGGCGGCACCCTCCACAGGCTTGAGTTTTTTCTTCATGGCTAAAGCTTTGCGAGCTTGGATATCTCTTTCTTGCTGAAGGGTCTTGATGGCATCGGGTAGCTGGTTTTCTTCTTGTTGGGCATGAGTTAAGGCTGCCTCAACTTCCTTCAGTTCAGCCAATAGAGCCATCTTCCTTGCTGATAAATCTAAGATTTTCTGCTTAAGTTCAGCGCCTGAAGTCTGCAAGTTGCCGATGCCCTTGTGCTTCTCATCGGCAATCTGTTTCAGTTGTAGCATCTCTTCTTTGAGTTGAGCCTGAGTTGCTCTATCGGCAATGCGCTGAGCGGCCCGTTGATATTGCAGTTGGCGGCTTTCTAGGTGAGCTGCTGGGAAGAGTGCTTCTTCAACATCGGCAGGGACCTGGCCCCGAATTGTTTTGAAAATTGCCTTTGCGGGGTCCGAGTCATCTACCAGTTGGGCGGTACCTTGTTGTAGCAAGTTCAGGAGGGTTTCCAACTTGGATTTAGTCTCTGCCGATATTGTTCCCAGTGCAAGGGAAGAACTTGTCTCCTCTCCATCGTCGTCAGAAATATCAATGGCAAAGGAAAATAGACTGTTCGGGGAGTCTTGTTCCTGAGAGAGAGAGAGGGAGATCAGTTAGGGGTAAGTATGAATATTGTAAATCAACTAGGCTGATCGGTTTACCTGTTTCAAGGCAATTTCTTGTGCTTGACTGGAGGAAGCAACCTGGAGTATGTCATGTGGGGGATCGGCTGAGCTTGCCGATGGGATATCCTCTGTGACTTCATCGATGGTGGGCTCTTGAGGTATGACTGCCGATAACATTGGGGCAGATGTAGGGATCGGCATAGACCTTTGTCGTTTTGGCTGTGCTTCAGTATCTGTTGAAGCTTTGCGTTTTGCTTGGGCATCGGCAACGATGAGCTGGGGGGCATCGACACTTGTTGGTTGTGAAGCTTGGACATCTGGTATGTTTGCCGATGTACCCAATTGTTGCTGCAAAACAAGTGTAAGAGATGATATTTAACAAGTAAAATGTAAAGTCGAGAAGCTACCTCTGAAGGTTCATCGAAGGAAGTGGTGCTTGATATCGGCGGAATTGCCGATGACGATCCAGTAGCAGCCCTTACCCCCTGATGATTAAGGTTAATACAGTTTGTGATCGGCATAAGTAAAAATAAACGAGGTTGTTACCTTAAATGCTTTGACCAAGGTTGTAGCAGCAGCCGATGGAGTAGCCCTGGATGTAGCCAATTTGGACTTGGAAGTGATGGTCTTGGTACGAATCTTCTGGTGGGTCAAAGCGGCTAAGGTGGGAGCGTTGTAGCCGATCAGCGATGTTGGGGAAACAGGCCGGAGATTGAAGGGTTTCCCACTTTTGCTCACCGATGGTGCTGGGTTGTTAACCTGTTACAAGAGAATCGGTTACTGATATATGAAGGGAAAAGCAGAAGGGAGTTAAAGGAAACTTACCGCATCGTCAGGGATGGCGTATTCAGGGTCGATCATGTGCCGATATGTGTGAGCAGAAGTTGCGAACAGTTGTTCTTTCCACTCTTGCCACCATTGCTTATATGACTCGGTGATGAAAGATATTGGTGTCCAGGTGGATATATCAACATCTGCAGTATCGGCATCAGGGGAGAGTTGTACTACCTTGTTCCAATCTGTTCCGCAGGTGATTGTTTCCCTGGGTTTGATCACATCGGCAAAGCAGAGTTTGATCGGCAATTGCCCAAAAGCCAATTGGCGGGATACTGCCGATGGGTTGTAAAATTCATACGTAATGTTGGTGTTTTTCCCGCTGCCGAATGTGTTTACTGGAATTGCCCTGGGAGTGATGATAGCCATCATGAGCTCATTATCTTGATTCAGAGTGTCATCGGCAAAGTTGAAAAGAAGGGGGAATCTGTTTTCTTCGTCAATATAAGGCACCCAGGCCCTATGATCATGAGAAAGACCATTGTAGAAGCTTTGAAAGAATCTGCCGATTTGGTCTTCGTTGGCTTCTGTTCCAGGAAGGACAATTATGGCTTCACCAAAATTGAGGGGTGAGCGTGTTGCCGATTCATCATCCCCAAGCACATAGTCTTCAGCAATTTCTCGTGGGAATTGTTGAGCAAAAAAGTCCCATTGCAAACGTTTGTGCATATGGGCATTCAGCCACATGTTGATAAACCACCACGGGCCTCCCAGGTTGCCGATGGGTTCGCCGAGCAAAAGTTTCTGAGACACTTGATGAAGAAGATGATAAGTGGAGCTTAGAAGGTATCGGCCAAGAGGAAACCTTACGCCATTAGCCAAAAGTTCAGCTGCAGGGAGGAAGGCGTTGGTTGGTCCTACTGATCGACCACAGAAGATGAATTTTTCCAACCACATATTCAGGAATGTGGCATGTTCCCTCTGGTTAACTGTCCCGGTCTTCTGGTATTCTTGAATGTATCCTGTCCAACCGCCGATGTTGCGGGTATTTACCCTGTATTCAGACTTTCTACCATAGATGGAGCCTTCATCGGCAGTTGAGATGTCCAAGCCAGTAAGCATATGGATATCGGCAAGGGTAGGAGTGGCTGGGCTATGTCCAAACATAAAAGTATTGGTCGTGTCTGACCAGAAATAAGCAGCTGCAATTATCATTGATTCATTTTTTTGCATATCGGCAATAGATAGCCTAATGCATTGGTCTAATCTTCGTTCTGCCCAGTATACTTGCATTGATCTATTAACTCTCAAGTACCAATCTTTCCACCCCTTGGTGGTTTTGGGCCAAGATCGGAATGTGTCTTTCCACAAATTCAGAGAGAAATTTTGGGCTCTAAAGGGGATTCTGTTAACCTCTGCATTGATCAGATCGGTTGGATCTGGATTGCCCATTGGTCCGAGGCATTGGACGTGCGGCTGATCGGTTGGGATAATTAATTTGTTGCGAAGTTCCTAAGGTTATAGAATCCAGAGAACAGAAGAAAGGAAAAATCACCAACTGAATGAATTTGCGAAGAGATCAAAGTAAAGGGTAATGGAGGTGGAGCGAACCGCGGGGACGTCGAAGTTGATGGCCATGGTCTTGAGGAAACTTGAAGTTAGCACCGGAGAAGGGTTCTTGGTTGAGGTCGCGCGGTTGTTCGTCGGAGTCGCCGCCGGAGAGAGAAAATGCCAAGGATTGGAGGCTGAAAGTAGAAAATGAGGGTTCCGGAGAAATCTATTTATAAGCCGCCCGGAGTAAGGGTATTTTGGACTTATCTCTATATCGCGCGCATATAGGTCGAGACGGTTCAGAAGGATATGGTAACTGTTCGCACGATAATCAGGGGATTGTACAGATGAGTTGATGACAAGTAATTATGACTTGGAAGGGATATCGATACAGGATATTTTAATTCTGAAAATGGCAGCATTATCATGTTAAGATCTTGCCGATGGGTTATTGCTTCGGTATCTTAACCATAATCAAGGCAAGAGTGGTTGGTGATTGTGCGATATTTACTGAAGTGCGTGAATCAAGATTAGATTTGATTGGATTTGATAACAAATCAAGTTTTGGCTTGGAGAATGAGTTACGGTAATCGGGCGAAGGCAAGCGTTATCTGGAGTAAATTTCGGAGCATTAATGGTTTTATACTCCGAAATTGGGGGGCATGTGTTGACACCGTTTTTTGCACGTGTCAAAATAATCGGAGTGGACTAATCGGCAAGAGGAAAGTTATTGAATACTTTGATAACCAATGAAAGCCAGCTTGTAAAGATGGTTGCCGATAGCTGGTGATGGTCGATGGAAAGGTTGATTTGGACTCGAACGTTGCCGATGAGGTTGGAGGTGTTGTTGTCAATGCCGATGAAGGGAGGCTGGAAGACTACTGCCGATGAAACAGGGGGTATGCCGATGAAGGGAGGCTTGAAGACTACTGCCGATGAAATAGGGAGTATGCCGATGGGAAGGAGGACAGTGAGGTTTCCATCGTAATTGAGGCGGACAGGGAAATAGATAGAAGTTGATTTCCTTTTCTATATTAGTTAGAGTATGATTCATGTAAGAGTCACGTGTTTCCTTAGATAAGGGATTGGTGTCCTAGTTGTGTTTGGTTGTGTCTCTTTAGATCAGGGTATAAATATGGAGTAAGGGACAATGTAAGAGAGATCAATCAATATCAAAAACCAATTTTTACTCCTGTTTGCATCTACTTACTTTTCGGCGTCTTCGTCAATTTGCATATTTTCTTTCTTTTTACGAGTTCTCATTGATTCGGCGAGCTGCATCGTTTCAGTACGACCTTCGGCGATTCTCGAGTTCCGCGTGAACACCTCTTGGCCGTGACTTCCGGGCGTATCGCTGTTGTCAGGACCAAAGTGTTCGTATCTTCATCCTTGTCGATTAGCAGGTCAAATCGACTGGCACGCTTTGGATATCGATTCGGGTATTAGCCCTTTGTGTTTGCAGATCCACTTTTGCATCAACAAGCCCATAGTGACCCGCGCACCTCGCCGTCGTCACCATGTCGCCGTGGCCGTCGGGAAGACCCTACCGGCCACCTAGAAACCAGAAGTCCTGCCCTGAGCTCTGGACGCCCTCGCCATGTCCACACGGATCCGTAGGAGCCTACACGCCCCACTGTGACGCCCTCCGAGGCCATAGCCCCCACACCGACGCCGCCGACGTGATCGGAAGGCCATCCGCCGTGGCCAAAGCCACCGGAGGCCCTGGAGGACCCCTCGACCTACCCAACATGCCCGCTGGAGCATTGTGATGCCCATGCGCACCACAAAGCCGGCCAATGCCGTTGCACCCGCACCATTCCTGCACGCCGGTTGTGCTCGAGCCGCCATTCGCCGTGACCAGTGACTTAGGATGCACCATCCGTCGCCCTGACTCCACCATTGCAGTTGCCATGGCACAGGGAGGCTTTTCCCCACCTCTATTGGATGCCTGAACCATTGCAGGAGCTCGCCGATGAGCACGTCACCGGCGGGAGCGCGCCGTGGAAGAACAGAGGAGAAGGGGCAAGGTGAGCAGCGTAGCCTTGCATCCGGTGCACATGAGCCGAGCCGAGGAGAAATGACGATGGGCTCGGTCCACCATGGACCCTGCCTTAGGACCATGGACCAGGAGCGCTGGTCCACCGTGAGCCACACGATGTGAGCCGTGCTGCGGACAAAGCCCAATAAGAGCCCATGGCCGTGACGTGGCTGCGCCACAGCACGCCACATGTTCGGCCCGGCCCGGCCCACACCGGCCCGACCCGAGCCCGCCAAGGCCCGTTTGAGACCCGACACGTATTGACCGTTGACCGATCAATGTTGATCGTTGACCTGGCCCCACATGTCAGCAACACAGACACGCTGGACCCACACGTCAGATGCTGACGTCATGATGATGTCACTAGGGACCCACATGTCTGCGACCCAAGAGTCCCTGGACCCACCTGTCAGCTCGGAACCGAGACGATGACGTCATGCTGACGTCATGCTGACATCAGCATGCCACGTTGACCAGTGACACCGTGACACATGTCAGCCCAGTATTAATTCAGCCTTTATTCAATTTCAGAAAGGATTTAAACTTCAGGAATTCATAACTAATTCATACGACCTCGGAAAAATACGAGACCAGGACCAAAATTCATCTAAAATCAAGCTCTATGCAATGAACTCATGTTTGAGTGCATTTGACTCTGTTGAATTTTCATTGCTTCTTTGTGCTAATCTATAGACGTCGCTAACGCGACTATAATGCAAACGTTGCAGACTCGGAGGAGAACCTGATAGACGAGGACCGTGAGTACCGTGAGGAGAACAGAGACGACTACACTGAAGGTGCCACATCCCATCCAATCTTGTAGCACCTATTACGCATGGCTAATATAGAACTGCTATCGCTTTACTTTACTGTTATAATCATACTATGATAGGACTTGCATGGTAGTATGCTTGCTTGAAAGCCTTTACCTTGGCGCAACCTTACCCCTGCATACCCTGCTATTAGGCTAGACACACGCTTACTGCTATACATTTCATTACTCATACTTCTACTACGCTTATACTACGTGCGTGGTGGATACTGGTATTATCTAGACCATGGGGAGAGTGCTACGTGTGTGACTTGGGTGTGTGGAGGGTGAGGGTTGTGTCGACCAAGTTGGAGTATACGATGAGCCTAGGGCAAGTCTTGCTATGGGATGCTACCTGGGCACCCCTAGAAATGGATACTTGTGGTGGGTAAATGGTATATGAGGTGGACCTGGGTGTGAACCTGTGATGGGTGGAGCCCGGGATGGAGGTGCTGTGGTGGCACGGTAAATGGAAACCCTGATGGAGACATTCTGCCTTGGTCATCCCTAAGGACTTACTAGTACTCAGATTCACTGGAAAGCCTTATGTACCACTTGCCCTATATGGTGCGGGATGGCTGGACTACTAGGTAGGATATTGCCACTACTGCTATGTTGATAGCGGATAGTGTAAGGAGGTACGGGGCGCGGAGGATTTCCCCCACACCCTTCCGAGACTTCATGGAGACCTTGTGGACCCAGCTCATGACTCATAGTTTCAGCCACCCCAGATTTGACTTGGGGTGAACCAGGGCTGAATGGTAGAGTGGCATTATCCTAGGCTAGCAAGCAGCCAGAATCAGCCTAGTTGACGACGGTCAGCGAGGAAGGCGGATCTTGTGGTTATGTAAAACCTCTGCAGAGTGTATGGTTGATCGATCGATACATGTGCCGACTTGTCGGCTATGGACCTTTCCTGGGTTTCGCTTAAACTAGATAGTGAGATGAGTCCTTCTCTTCTTCCCCCGTGAAAGAGTGTCGGTCGTAGCCAGGGGCTACGGGCCTTGAGACAGTGCCGAGAGGGAGTTGGCCTATCGACTGAGTGATGGTATGGTTATGGTCTGGTGATGGTGTGGAGATGGTGTGGAGATGGTGGTATGCCGATTCCAGGATCGAAACCTGGCTCGGAAAAGGGAATGGAGTGGAATGTGTGTGGGAATGGTGTAAAACTTGACAAACTATTATTTACTTGATATGCTACTGCATAGGAAACCCTAGCCTTATAGGTTCATTTTGCTTATATCCAACTTGCATCCAATTTCCACAAAGCAATGCTCATAGGGATGGGAGTGGCCAGTACAAATCGTACTGATAAATTTTGGCACACAGGTTCTGCTGAGGAGTATAGCTCCGAGGAGTTTGACGGATGAGGGGTTCGTGCCTACGCTCGAGTTTGGCGATCTTATCTTCAAGCTGTTCTGAATGAATACTGCTTTTGATTCCGCCAATGCGGCGATGTAATAAATTATGTAATTCCGCACTATTTGTACTCTGATATTATCGTTGTATGGATGTGATATTTGATTGAAATTTGGGTAATATGATCTACAACGATCTTGTTACACTTCGACGCTGTGGATTTCCCTTCACAGAAATTGGGGTCGTTTCACTAATATAGGCCCGTGGCCCAGTCCTACCCCTCCCTCTCTGTTTCAGTCGCCAGGGCATAGCAGCCGCCTCCGTGTCGCCCTGCCCCCACCGGCGCGCATCCCAGCCGGCACCGCTGCGCCATTGCCTCCCGGCTCCCCCACGGCCGGCCGCCGAATTTCCCTCCCTTGGCGTTCCCCTCCCTACCTTCCCTGAAGCTCCTCCTCGGCCTTGTCAAGGTAATAAAGCTCCTCCTCGGCCTCCATGGTGGATCGAATGATTTGAATGAGTAGGTAGGGTATGGAGAAAATATGAGTTTGTTAGAATGTTGGATTGAAGGATTATGATTAGGATTGTCAATGTTAAGGTTAATTGGTTAGTTAGAATTATGATTACCATGTATTTTGCTTGTTTGAGTTTGTATCTCAACTTTTATATGTGAATAAATATATGGACACACTGTTGATATACCAAATTTTATTTTTTACTGACCAAAGTATACTTTTTATATAGTTTTCATGTTTGCATCTAAGATAGAGTTTGCAACAAAGTGTAGGTTATATTTTATTTGTTGTAATGCAAATGGTTCTCATTGACATTAATTTGTGATGTTTTGATTTTTGTTTGTTAAATTACAACTGTTTTGTTAGATGCAAGAAATGTATCGGGAGGAGTTTTGGCGAAAATGGGGTCGTCCTCGAGAATTATACTCTGACGCGTCTAGCAAAGATGCCCTCGTCTCTCCTGACCTCCCTGTCCCTAACAGTGACTGTGGTTTCCCGGCCGACGTGTTTCAATCGAGACATCCAGGCACAGCGACACGTTGCTTCTACATATGCAGTCGTTTTAATGTAAGTAATTGTTTCCACTATCTTTTTTTCTCCATTTGTGTAAGTAGGCTACTAATATTTTGTTGGAATGTTATTGTGTAGGACCAAGAGAGGTGCTTTTTCTTTCAGTGGAACGATGGTGCAGAAAGTTTGACCCTAGGTACCTCCTTTTCAACGATTGGTGTAGAGGGAGATATCCACGTGAGCACTTTCAGCGATGGGTTCCACCCCCCTAACCCGCCAATGATGGCTAAGGAGAAGCACCTAGCCATAGTTAGATGACTCGAGGAACCTCCTCTGCGTGAATACGGAGATCGAGCTGTGATAAATCCGAGGAATACGTTGGAGTTTGTGTGTCTGAACAAACACGAAGTAAGTGGAAAGTGTATATGTTTAAATGTTTATCTCTATATGTGTGCTTGTACTAATGTATTCTCTTGTAGCGTTATGGATTTGCGAAGTGTCATTTCAATGAGTGGCTATATGGTCCTAAGAATCAATGGCCGAAGCCACCAAAGGCAAAGGAAAAGAAGAAAGAAAGGTTAATTTACAAAGCACCTCCAGTCAAGTGTGAATGTGGAGTTAAATCCAACTACGGTCTAGTCCCTTCAGAGCTTGGAATATGCCATTAATGCGGCCATATGGTTGACTATCATGAGGTTGATTATTTTTGTGGTAAACATGAAATCGTATTTTGTTTCTTTTGCTAAGACATATATGATATAATTTTTTGTTTGAGCAGAGCACTAGGAAATACAGGTGGGAATGTTATGATGGTCAAGCTAAGTTCTTGGATGAACTGAAGGGGAGGCAAGTAATTGCACAAAAGAGGGAATATGGACCTGACTACATCAACCTATTTGTTAAACATTACAAAAACAAGATGCGTGAGTTTGCTAGACTGCGCGGTATTCGTAACCCAATCGATGTCGGGCTTGACAAATGAGGATTAGAGAGACGAAGGACGTTAGAGGAGGAGAGGGCAAGGAAGGAGGCAAGGGAGGAGACAAGAGTACATATATAGGTCTTGAACGAGCATGTTGTTGCATTATGTGCCAGTGAGTGCTTGAAAGCCTTTTTTCGTTGCCTGATTTTAAATGTAATATAATCGCATTGCTAACTGATTGTATTTTATACATGAAGAGATTGGATGCAGCGAGGACCATGCCGCAGAGGTGGCTCATGCAAGGTATGAGGAAAATAAGTTAGATGAGCATAGAACGCGAGCTGGTCGTACTGTTTAATCACCGATTGTGTTGTCTGATGAGGGGGACGAGGATGAGAATGACACTGCCAGGTTGAGCGATCTCATCGCTCTTGTTGAGGCGGACTTGCAGGCGGAGGAGACAAATGACGACACTGGCAGACTAAGCGAGCTCATCACTCTAGCATAGGCAGCCTTGCAGGCGAAGGAGGCTGAGGACGACACTAACAGATTGAGTGAGCTCATCGCTCTAGCAGAGGTAGGCTTGCAGGCGGAGGAGGTGGAGGACGACACTGGTAGACCGAGCGAGCTCATCGCTCTAGCAGAGGCGGGCTTGCAGGTGGAAGAGGATGACGACACGTTCTTCACTCAGGTTGCAGATGAAGCAGAGGCCGCTTACTATAGGCGATAGGTATGCTAGATCAATACAGGCGAGCCTAGCCACAGCAACAAGGTTGTGGTAGAGGACTGGTACTCAGATGATGAGTTGCTTACTTAATATGTTTTAGACTGAGGATTGGTACATGTGTTCTAGTTCAATATTTTAGATTTGGTATTTGTATCATAGTAGAACTTTCTCGGTGTTGCATTGTGTTTCATTTGAACTATTTATGTATTGTACCCTTGTAACAAACACTGTTTAATTTTTGTAACGAACATTGTGTTATATCATAAAAGTTTCACCACAAAAAATGGTATTACAATGCTGCTGCTGATGCGCTCAAAAGGGAGTCTGGCCAGCACCCAGCATGTGATTGCCGCACCACCATCCACGGCGCGGCAAGGCTAACACGCCAGCAGCCATGGCGCGGCAAGGCTAACGTGCCACCAGCCATGGCACGACGGTCAATAGAAAGTTTTTAATTCAATACAAGAAGTTTTTTAATTCAAACAATGAGACAAATCAATGCTTTGTACTGTCGCAAATGTGTATCAAATAATACCTATCGATAGCAGCAGTGAGAAGTGCAGGGTCGAGGATTGGTAGCCTAGTGTTGAAGACGCGGACGATCTCAAGGAAGCCGACACGCTGTATGTATGGCCAGTATCGCTCATCCTAGCAGTGCAGCTAGTGCGTGCGTAGTCTAAGAGGTACCAAGTCCTCCTGAAGCTCCGACATTCGCTTGGCTCGGTGGTCCTTGTCGTAGTGCACCTCAAGAATGGGGTGCTGCAGATGATGATCCCCATCTTGGTTCAAATTTCAAATGTATATGTTAGAACAAACATTAAGAGTACTATAATTTGATGGAACATTAGTGCATAAGAACAAAGTAAATGTAAAAGGAATAAACTATTATGCAAATTATAGAATAAACATATATCATAATAAACATAGCTCCAAAGTTGCAATGTACTAACATAGTAGTTTTAAATAGCATAGCAAACAATTAACATTAATATAATAAAATGTATGCTATATGCACCTGCTGCCCTTGCCTTCTATGCTTGCTAGCCTTGTGACCAGGTTCTTTGCAAACGGAGCAAACATTCCTACCACGGGTCTCATTGAAGTCTCCCTCTTTGTACATGTCTTTGCCATACCCTCTCATAGCGTCCATGTCCCCCTTGAGTCGCTTCTTTCCTCCTACCCTTGCCTACCTTCATTAGATCTGGATACGGCACGTAGTCATAACCATGATAAGGTGGCCACTGTGTCAGGTCAAGGTATGGCTCGAAGCTCCTCTCCTAAATACTAACGGTGTTTGAACGGAGATACAAGGGTGACATATATGGTAGATCCTCATATTTATACCCACAAACCCTGCAGGCCATGATCATATGAGAGCAACGGGCATGCATGATCTGAGGGACGTTACAACTGCACTCTACTTTTTCAAGATCAACTCGGTAGTTTCGTCCACCATATCGTTCGCCACCCAAGCTTGTGCCACCCTTGTCCCGTACACTAAAGATATGGCGGCGGGGTCCATACGGCTCGACGGTGTGCTGCTTGGCCAATTCCTCGGCCTCCTTCAAATGTTCTGCTCCGGCCTTTCCAAAACGCCCTTGCTCAGCTATATTCCTCTACGCAAGTTCCCACCTCTTGACAAAATATTCATTGCACTTATGAAAGGAGAACTCAACAATTCTAGACACAAGCAATGATCGAACTCCGGTGAATACACGATTGAAAGACTCCGAGGAGTTAGTGGTCATGATGCCATACCTGAAACCCCCTCGTCATATGCTAACGCCCACTGAGCCTTCTATTCCATCTATGCCTCTAACCAGGCCTTTCTCGCTTCATTTAGCATCTTGTCTAGTTCTCTCTTTGTCTCTTTGAACTGGTGCTCTATACGTACACAACATAGAGCCTTTACCTTGTCACATACCTCCTTCCTCTAACATCGCCAGAAATTAGCGGCAAAGTGTCTCATGCACCATCTATGCACTAGAGGTGGGAATCCATCTATATGCTCAGCTGTAGCATTAAGAAGCCCTGGGTGACGGTCCAAGATCAAACATATAGTGCGAGATGGGCCAAGCACATGTACACGTAGAAGCAGCATGAACCATGACCATGATTCATTATTCTCTCCCTCTGCCAAAGCAAAAGCCATGGGTACTATCTAGTCCTCAGGATCAATAGCAGCAGCCATCATCAAGGTACCCCTGTACTTTCCTGTCAGGAAAGTGCCATCAACAAGTACGACTGGCCGATAAAACTAGAATGCATGTTCCGTTTGCGTGAATGACCCAAACACACGATAGAGGACATGCCTCAATGGGTCTCGAAAATACATCCCTCTGGTGTCCACAAACCATTTCAAGCCAGGGTTGTAGTAATGCATTGCACGTAAGATGCGGGGCACCCTGTTGTACACTTCCTCCCAACTACCCCAATGAATCGCCATGGCAATTTGCTTAGCACACCGAGCCTTTCCGTACTTCACATCATACTTAACAAATCCAGATATGGACTGTTGTAAAGAAGACACCAAAATGTCGTTATTGTCATCAACGAGTCCCAATATACGACGGGCAAGGTAACGTGTAGTGAGCTGCTGCTGATTTTTCTTCCTCCTATTTGTTAGGCAAGTGTGGGGTTCGACAACTTTACTTATCCTCCACTTGTCATCACTCTGTCTCTTTTGTGCATTTAACCTCCACATACAACCGTTTTTGCATATCACGAGGTACCTCAACTCCTGGTTCGAATGAGTGACGCTGTACGGCCTATGGTGATACACAACATAGTCCTAAAGGAAGAGCTTCATCTCTGACATTGTATTGAATATCATCCCCTTGCTAAGGATTTCTTTCTCATGGTCATACAATGATTTCCTACACATCTAGAGACCGGTGTTACAAACTGCCATATCCGTCATGCTGACATCCCTATAGTTTGGAATGCCCCTAAAAGGTACGTTCATCGACCTTAGTTGCTCAAGCTCAGTCGCTGTGTAAGGTGGTGGTGGAACATACTGCTACGCTTTGCTAATTCTACCCCATGAATCATAGGGGGTATCATCTGCTGGCAAATCGGTGACTAGTCTACCCTGAGCCTAGATAACATGCAAAACCTCAGTTGGTACTAGTAATGGCATACCATGAATAGGTACTGGCATGGCATCAACCGATGTGGGCATAGCATGTCTATCTCCCAGGTCATCATCTGAATCGTCCGAATCACTGCTAACTACATCACCCATCCTGTCCTCCTCCTCCTGCTCCTCCTCTTCTAGTTCAAACTCGTTCACAACGAAGTCATTGCTTATACAACCTACTTGACTTGAATGAAATTGCTCCTACGTCAACTGACTGTCCAAATCCATGTTACCCTGAGCTGCTTCCCCTTCGACCCCCAATTCTTGCTCATTGCCTCCACACCGTCAATGGACGGCCCGTCCAGGACACCCTGCATCCTGTACCTATTCTCCACCACCACCACCTTAGCCATGGGCACATTGGAACCTTAGAGCACCCTAGTGTAGCGAGACTAGTGAGCAGGGTCACACAAGGGCATTAGGACATGGTGTGCCCTAGTCTTCCCAGTATCAAACCTCCTCTTTAGTGTGAAATCACCGCCAAACTTTGCATTCAAACAGACACAAAGGTCGTTGAAATTAGGAGGTTCATCAAACCATTCCAATTCTTCTTCCATATCCTCAAACATACCATCTTCTCTCCTAACACTTCCTCCATAAAAAATTCTAACACAATAATCCATCTACAAAAGCATTTCAAGAAACTTCATCAAGTCATTGAAATCGTCGTACGTACTTATCGATGCGGGACCCACGAGATACACCGCAAGGAAGAGAGGAGATCTAGTTTGATTAGGATTCCTCCCATGTAATCCTAGTAGTAATACTACCCTATAATCCTACTAGGACTCTACATTATAAACTGACTAGGACTCTAGCCTCCTGACTATATAAAGGAGGGCGAAGTTCCTAGACAGACAGAACAGAATGAAACGCAACATTTTACAATCAATCCAACGCAAAGGCTAATGTTGACTGGACATAGGGCTGTTACTCGATCACGGTCGAGGACCCAAACCAAGATAAATTGACTGTCTCTCGTGTTTACCATCGAGTTCTGCATACGTCGAAGCCCGAACATACTATCCCGGGTACCCCCATGGTAGGCTATCGGTGGTAAAACATCGACAGCTGGCGCACCAGGTAGGGGCTTTCGGTGAATTTGCATTCGAGAGCTCGATGGACCTCGACAACATGATCTTCTCGATGAGATCAACCTTCATCTTTGGTTCATGGATCTACGAGACAGGCGATGATGGCAAGCTCCAAAGCCGTCTCCTCGAAGATTCGGATCACCATAAAGACCTTTTTATTTCAACAACTACGACAAATCAACTCACTAGAAGACTCGTGTAGCTCATGATGTCCGATCCAACTCATATTTCGTGGCTTTGCACATCTAACTCAAATTCAGGCTCCACATCCAAGATGGAATCTTACCCGAGTTCTTTCAGGAAACCGAGTTCTTTGCCGACGGGGCTCTAGAATGTGGCCTCGGCCTATCAAGAATACAACTCAGAGTATACTCAGAATTCTTTCAAGAAGTCAGGGCCTTTTCTATTCGGACTCCACAACATGGCAAAATCATATCAGGCACGGCCTGAAGGATCCCTCGATCTGGTGCTGAGAAGGCCTTTAAAAGGGGCTCAGGAAGGTCTTGTACTAACTATAACATCTCAAGACTGCATCGTCCACTGGCCAGGTTATGTTCCTGAAGACAGCGGTACCCAACTAGACGGCACGATGGCTACAACAATTCTACCCTACTAAGGAGACTCAATCTACAACTTTGAAGCCTCTACTAAAATAATCAACAACTCCGACAGTGTGGGAACCAACACCAACAACAGAACAATTCACACACGAGAAGTATTGATGGTTTGCCATCCTCAATCACCTCTGGCCCCCCAGAAGCACCCGACATTAGGTCATCGGACGAATCTGAGTCCAACATATCAACCTTTATCTAGGAGCACGATGGTGAGACTGAGAGTCAGAAGCAAGCCAGAGAAAGAAGAAACAAATTGAAGCAAGGACGCCAGTGCCATGCTAGGCAACGCAAGGAAGCTTGGATTAAATATGAGTCAGATCTAGCTGAGTATGGTAGAAGAAAATCAGAACAAGAAGTCGAAGAAAGACGCGCGATGAATACGCCCTACAGTAGGATCCGAGAAGCACTAGAAGAACTTAGAGCGACATCACTTCCCAATGAAAAACAGGAACAACTCCGAGACCTCCAGACAGCAGCCCTAAGGACGCATGATGAAAGAGCCCGCTCAAGACTACCTGCCTGGTCAACATCTCATAGGAGGGAAGATCAAAACCAAAAGAAGTCCGCTTTCGAGAGACTTGGACCAGGCGGAAGTCACAACAGAGAAAGTAGAAGGGACCATAGTCAAAATTACTGAATCAAACAACCAAGGAAGAGCAGAAGCGAAGCACCTATTCAGACATCCCCACAGGACTATTCTCGCCAAGACGATAGTTGGCAGGAAGGAGGTGCCGAATCAGAATACAAAGAAGCCGGAACACACGATAGATTCCCCTATTTTGCAAACAGACTTGCTTCAATATGACTACCCCACAAGTTCAAGCCATCCAACCACTCTAAATATGATGGCAAGACCAAACCAAAGCAGTGGCTCAGAATTTACTCGCAGTCGATTGAACTAGCCGGAGAAGACGACGATATCAAGACCTTATTCTTTCCCATGGCACTAGAAACAATGCCCCTCCAATGGTTCGACAAATTAAATCCAGGGTCAATCAGAAATTGTGAAGACTTGCAAATAGTTTTCTATGGAAATTTCGTGGGGATCATCACACACCCCATCACCCACGTGGAATTAAAAGGACTCAAGCAGAAAGGAGGCGAAACTCTCAGAAATTACTATCGACGATTTGGCAAGCTATGCGCCCAAGTACATGACATCACCGAACGAGAAGTAATCGAAGCTTTCTCTCACGGAATTATGGCTAGGTGGCAATTTCAAGACTTCTGCAAAGAAAACCCAAGAAGCAATGAAGAATTCAGACGCATAGTAGAAAAGATGATTACTGTAGAGGAGAAGATACGAGAAAGGTTCTCGGATAAAAACAATCAAGACAACTCGGACAAGCGAAATCATTGAAACATCAGACATCAGGAAAGAAAACGTGGACCAGACAACACCGTGGCGATGGCTGATAAATCAAGAAAGTTTTCCAAATCCAGAGGGTATGACGACATTGAAAATATACATTTTTATTTGATTCCTAAAGGAAATCACACT
Organism: Miscanthus floridulus; assembly: GCF_019320115.1. NCBI lineage: Eukaryota > Viridiplantae > Streptophyta > Magnoliopsida > Poales > Poaceae > Miscanthus > Miscanthus floridulus. Next base: position 118,138,430 of record NC_089581.1, read on the forward strand.
ACTGGAAACTGCTACACATTCAACGAGCGATACACGAGAAAGGATAATAAGGTAAACACTAAGGAAGACAATCAGAAAAAAGATGAAGACAACCACGAAGGAAAGGGATTCCAAAAATCCAGGGGAACAGTAGCAGTAATTTTTGCTAGAGCTTTGGATTCTAGAAGTAAACATCAAGAAAAGCTAGCTCTATGAACCATCATGACAGTAGAACCGGCTACACCAAGATATCTCAATTGGTCACAGTATCCAATCCAATTTTCAAGAGAAGACCAATGGACTAGCGTAGGGAACGCATGCCATTACCCACTAGTTCTAGATTCAACTATCGCTGGCATGACTGTCACTAAAGTACTAATCGATGGGGGAGCCGGACTCAACATTATCTTTTTAGAGACGCTAAGGAAGATGGGACTACAACTTGATGGGATGATTACACCAACAAGCACCCTTTTTATGGAATAGTACTTGGCAAGGCAGCTATGCCACTTGGACAAATCACTCTACCGGTTACTTTTGGCACTCCCTCAAACTACTAAACATAGTTTATCAAGTTTGAAGTTGCAGACTTCGACTCATCATATCATGCAATTCTCGGGCGCCCAGCACTAGCAAAATTCATGGCAATACCGCATTACCCGTACCTATTGCTAAAGATGCCAGGGCCTAACGGTGTCCTTTCCCTCCGAAGTGATTTAAAGCGCGCTTTTGACTGCGATGTTTAGGCAATTCAAATTGCAGCCAAGGCACAAGCTGCCGATGGTAGAAAAGAAATAGCCACTATTGCCACAGAAATGAGCCTAGAAGAACTAGTGATACCGGCTAAAAAGCCTAGCATCCTTGCACCCCCAAAAGAAGCCGACGTCAAGCAAATCGACCTGGGCACTAGTGATCCCTCCAAAACGGCAACCATCAGCGCACACCTCTCGGCAAAATAGGAACTCGTGCTCACTAACTTTCTTCGGGACAACAAAGATATCTTCGCTTGGAAGCCGACTGACATGCCAGGTGTCCCAAGGGAGTTGGCTGAGCACAGAATCGATGTCAATGAAGGATCAAAGCCTATGAAGCAACGGCTACGAAGATTCTCACCCGACAAGAAGGCAGCAATTAAGAAGGAAATCACAAAGCTAATGGCAACTGGATTCATCAGAGAAATCCTTCATCTAGATTGGCTGGTAAACCCAGTTCTAGTACAAAAAAAGAACATAGATGAGTGGTGCATGTGCGTAGACTATACAGATCTCAACAAACACTGCCCAAAAGATCCATTCAGGCTACCACGCATTGACCAGATAGTTGATTTAATAGCAGGATCTGCCCTATTATCCTTTCTTGATTGTTATTCAGGATATCACTAGATTGCATTAAAAGAATAAGACCAGAGCAAGACATCTTTTATCACTCCATTTGGCGCCTACTGCTACAAGACCATGTCGTTTGGACTCAAGAATGCTGGTGCTACATACCAAAGAGCTATCCAAACGTGCCTTAGAGATCAGATTGGCAAAAACGTAGAAGCATATGTGGATGACGTAGTAGTAAAAACAAAGAACCCAGACACACTAATTGAAGACTTAAGGCAAACCTTCGAAAACCTGAAGAGGTGGGGGTGGAAATTGAATCCAGGCAAGTGTGTATTCGGAGTTCCTTCAGGACAACTACTAGGATTCTTAGTCAGCCATCGTGGAATCGAAGCCAGCGCCAAGCAAATTCGAGCCATAACAGAGATGGGCCCTCCTTGAAGTGTCAAGGATGTGTAGAAACTAACAGGCTGCATGGCGGCCCTCAATCGCTTTATATCAAGGCTTGGCGAAAAAGGGTACCTTTCTTTAAGCTACTAAAGAAGATAGACAAGTTCGAGTGGATAGAAGAAGCCAACGAAGCTTTCAAAAGACTCAAGACGTACCTCACAACCTCACCCGTTCTCACACCTCCAAAGAAATACAGGACATGATGCTATACATTGCGGCAACTTCTACTGTGATCAGCACAGCGATAGCCGTAGAAAGAGAAGAAGAAGGGCGCGTATATAAAGTACAATGACCCGTATACTACATCAGCGAGGTACTGTTAGAATCAAAAATCTGGTACCCGCATGTGCAAAAACTACTCTACACCCTCCTGATCACTTCACGCAAGCTTCGCCACTATTTTGAAAGCCACAAAATTACTGTGGTGACAGACTTTCCACTCGGAGACATTCTACACAATAAAGACGCAACAGGGCGCATATCTAAGTGGGCAGTTGAACTTGGTGCTCTCAATATCAATTTCACCCCACGGAAGGCGATTAAATCTCAAGCCCTTGCTGATTTTGTGGCTGAGTGGACAGAGATTCAACAATCCATGCCAAATACCATCCTTGACCATTGGAAGATGTACTTTGATGGATTGCTCAAGCTAGGCGGAGCCGGTGCAAGCGTTCTATTCATTTCTCTAGACGGAAAACAACTCAAGTATGTCCTTCAGATACTATGACAAGCTACAAACAATGAAGCAGAATAGAAGCCCTCATCCACAGACTACGAATAGCAATTACCCTCGGAATCAAGCGATTACTTATATACGGTGATTCGGCAGTAGTCATCAACCAAGTCAATAAGGATTGGGACTGCACCAAAGAAAATATGAGCGCCTACTGCGCTGAGATACGAAAACTCAAAAAACATTTTCAAGGATTGGAAATTCTACATGTCCTAATTGTATATTATTCACCTTTCAGTTTGGCATTGGCCATTCCCTACCATCTCCCATCCATCTTTACTTTCACCATTCAGGAGGGTGCACACTGCTAACTGAAGAATAGCCAATGTACTTCTAAAGTTGTAGATGGCATTTCTACAATCTGCTCGAATGCACTAGTGTGCTACCATGGTGGTTAGCGGAAATTGGTTGGTGACCGGCAAGGCAAACATAGAGGAAGTCTTGTATGCTTCTCCCCATCATCTCCCTCCCCCACCTTGTCTGTGTATATGTAGCAAATTAATTTTCCTTTGCAGTGCTGCGTTGGCTTCTTTGAAACTGCCTAACTACAAATTTAACCATGTATATGTGGATCTATTTATGGCTGTGAATTTTCTTTTAAAATCAAAATGGATGTGTGCAATTAAATGACCCAATGATTAAATGACTATCCTACAGATCATGGATGAATGGTGTTGATTGGAATTTTGATTCAATCTATTACTTCTGAACTTTCAGGTGTGTAATTGGCGGGGACAACAAATGTGTAGATTTGGTGGTGACTTACATCTTCCTGAACGTACTGGCTTCAGATTTGCAGGTACAGGTACATGTATAGGTATACTCATTGAGAAGTTAAAAACTGATTAACGGGTATGTACTAAGCACTCAATCTGTACGATCCAGGAATAAATCAATGATTCTAGTAACATCCAAAAAGGAAATATAAATGCCGCTGTATGTACCTAGTGTAGAGAAAACGTAGTATTCTCCCAGAGCCATCATCGTCGTGCATGTCATCATCTTGTTCTTGGACGACGACTTCATTAGGAGGACGGCGCCTCTCTTGTGAAGTAGACGATGGTGGATCATCTAGCGCGGAAGATGTAGGCGCGGACGAAGGAGGCTGCATCATGCCGCGCTTGCGTAAGGTGTCGGAGGAGGCAGCCGCCATCATGGTCGTGTCTATCGATGGAGCGCTGGTCTCCTTGCCTAGCATGAAAGGGATACGAGTATACGACCCCCCGGCTCCCATGCTCGGTTTTAGGAAACTAATCACATGAATGGCGTGGTGGGGATTGTGTGCCGTGATTATTGGATCACGCGAACAGCATGTCCCATTAATTTAGGTAGACAAAAATGATCGGACTCCTCCGCCATGCGATTGTGTAACCGCCCGACGACGCACGTCCAAACTCCAAACTGCTCACAATCCGATCTGTACAGGCTACGTACTCCTATATACTCATCTATATATACGGCAGGGCGGCGATGGCGGTGCTGACCGAGACCTAGAGCGGCATGACGCATGAGCCTGGAAACCGGCCAAACAATGCAAATCCGCAGCACTACTGGCGGATGGACGTGCGCGTGAGTGCATGCCATGCATCCCACGGAAGCGACACCTGGCCGTAGCTAGCTAGCTAGGCGCCGTGACGACGTCCCCATCGGGCACAATTCACTTGCAGCTAGAGCTTGACCGATGGGTGGTGGATCAGGATCACCGGCAAGGTCACGCAGGAGGTGAAACTTGACACCCTCCAGGTCATGATAGTGCTGCTGCATGTGTGGCATCTCGCCGTCGATGCTACTGGTGCCGTCAAACTGCGGAACTGGATATGGTGTCCCGGATGCATGGGGCCGCCTTCGGAGCCAATAGGTATCCTGCAGCACCGTCGAACTGGACATGGTGTACCGGGTGCACACCACCACCGTCCATCTGATGGTTGGGCATGTCGGAGAGAACAGTTACCCCGCATCGCCATCGAACTGGACGTGGTGTCCTGGGTGTACACCGCCGTCGGAGCGAACAAGTACGTACCCCGTGGCGCCGTCGTGGTGGTGCGCAGGCAACATGCCAAACATGATGTTGACGCCGCCATCATGGGAGTCATGGTGCTCTAGGCAAAAAGTGAGGGACACACGCCGCCGTCGAAACTCCCGGCATGGTGGCCACGCGCGTCATACTTGAACCCTGCTTTGTGTTCATACGTACGACCACGACTCCATGTAGTAGCTCGCGCAAGGTACGTCGACTTGGTGTGGTGGTGAGCTGAACGTTGCTGTTCTGCCCCTGCGTGTTGAAGAGGGTGTCCACGGTAAAGGGCTTAACTTAAAGCGCGTAGACGTCGACGACGATGACCATTTGGATGGAGAAGAAGAGCTCATTGTTGAATGCGGCGTTGATGAGCAAGAGCATGTACATTTTGCCGGGCTTCACCTTCAGTTTGAACCATGTACATATGCACATACAAAATTGGTGATCACCGTGAAACTCCCGTAACTTTTCTCGTTACTTTCCTCGTTAGGGCCAGAAACTCCCGTAACACTTCTTATTACTTTCCTCATTAGGGGCAGAAACTCTTGTCATCATGAGTTGAAACTCCTGTGACTCTCCTCGTTACTTTCCTCATTAGGGGCAGAAACTCTCGTCATCACGAGTTGAAACTCCCGTAACTCAGCAACTCCTGGCCGGCCATAATTAACACCCAAAAATTGGCTTGAGTGGCAAAACCAACTAATGCGCCGCACCACGGCCGTGTCAGGCTCGAGCTCGGTTATACCACGCCATGCCACGCCTCTTCTCAACTTCTCAACATAGGCGGACACAACCCGCACATATAAGTCGAGTCAACATCCAAAGAATATCCCATATGAGACTAAATAATATTGCACACATTATTTAATATGGCCCTTATATTTTTTATTTGATTTAATTAGATAATATAGGTAATTAGTAGATATAATTTCTTATTTGGCATAAGCTTTCAAAGGCCGAACAAACATCGACCCATGCCGTACCATACCTACCTATTTCTATTCTGCCGCGCAGGCCGCGGATCGAGCGAGGAGCTAGCGCTCGTTTTCCGCCAGCGCCGGCGCTTACTGTTCTTGCTCATCGACCTGGACGCGCTATTCTTGCGTGGAGATGCCGACTCACCCGACGTGGTCGCCGACTCGCCGACGCACCGCACACGGGCACACCGTCGTGGTGCCGCGACGGCGCGAGCTGCAACTGCATGCAAAGACGGCGAACAACAGATGCGATCACAGTAAGCAACCCCAACATGCCAATACCCATGACCGATTAGTATTTTCCAATTTCCAATTTTTTACTTGGACCTCTAGAAGCTAGCGCCAGGGACATTACCGTATTGAAGCCTATTTTTTCTTATTTGTTTAATTGTTTTGTGTATGCGCTTTACTTGTATAGAGGTAGGGTTATAAAGTTCTAATTCAATGTATTTATTTAGATACTTATTAGATGCTACCTAAGAAGCATTTGTCGGGCGCTCAGAAAAGTAAAATATTCATAAGAATGTTTTGGACCACATTGATCTTTATATTGTTCTTAAAGATTTTGCATCAATAAATGCCTAAAGATGGTTTTTTACAGGGCACTGAAGCATTATATTTTTATTTGAGGTAATCATAACAATTATTGTTCTTTTAATTTTCTTGTTGTACTATAGTTATCTTTTATACAAACTAAGTATATGCTGCAAATGAACTTTTATTATTTGGTCTTTACATAGTTCAACGGGTCCTTATCATCTTGCTTGCCCAAAAGCAGTGGCGGATCTACAGGGTATGCCGAGTATGCATCGGCATACTCTGCACGAGTAATACATCTGTGTATATAATGTAAAAAGAAAAAGAAAAAAAACACACGATGCTTTGCCTGCCTTCCGCTAAGTCCGCTGGGTGCGTTGCGAAGTCACGATCCCAATCCCCAACAGCCGCCGCCGCGCCGCTCTCGCTTCGTCTATTGTCTGCCTCACGAACTCGTGAGGCGCGATCTAGCAATCTCGTCTTGGCTGTGATTCTGCCTATTTCGTTCCTGGAAAAGAAGCCAGTGCGGACAGCGGTGCCTACGTTCTGCAGTTCTGGCCGGCTGGCCAACTGCTGTTGCCGGCGTACTTGTAATTTGTAAAGTACGCAGACTCGCAAAGACTTCAAGAATTCAACATACATAATTAGTTACATTATTTTATAATTTATAATCTCTCCTAACGTGCCATAGCAGGGGAGGACCTGGGTGACGGCGGCTGGATCGATGTGTGCCCAAAATGCAGCCTTTGAACATAAACAATTTAGAGATAATGATTTTTCAAATTACTGCAACATGTGCAATTAACCTATACTTACATAACATATTCTCTAAAAGTGCCGGCCATCTATCCCATGGTTAAAACTGCAACATGTATAATTAGCCAGAAGAAGGAATATTTTGCAAAGGTTTTTGTACCGAAGTGCATCGCTTCGCTCGTCTCAACAATAAAATGGCGCCAAACACTTCTTTGCTGCTGCCATTTCCCTCAAAAGGGCTGTTGGTAGAATAAAGTCAAGAGAAAAGAAGAAAAAAGGAGGGCTCTCATCCAAGCCGTTCATTCTCCTATGGATGGCTCAGGTGCAGCCACTGCTTATCTTGTAGTAGTGCACACGATCTGTATCCCCTGCGGTGGTGCGGGGGCTGGGCCGCTGGGGGGCTCCATAGGTCGCCCTCTATGCACAACCGACGATATTTTTCGTCTGCGCTATGTGGCGACGAGGCCGGCGGCGGCCATCAAACAGGTGAATGACTGGCTGTGGGTGCCTAGTTGACTAGATCTTCACGTGCCCCAACTGTAAGCCATCATCTTCCTCAATAGGATTTTCCTCAATCCTCATCTGCATCTAGAGTAGAGCCTGCACCTTCCATCCCCTGCAGCAGTAGGACTGGGTCGCATTGTTCGCTCAAGGGATTGCCGGCTTCTCGCTGCCTATTTTAGTTAGTACAGGTATGTTCCCCAATGTTAGATTTTGACATTTGATTGTTGTATTTTTCAGTAGTTAATAATTGTGGATAGGTTTTTATCTCAATTAGAACACTAGATCAGATGATATGGTTTCCTTTCTTTCAACTTTGTACCTGAGAAAGTAATTTTACACGTTCCTTCATGGATGCGTGCTATCTACTTGAAGAACCCTGACTGTTGCTTTGGAGTAGAGGGGAGGGTACCTTTGTTGCCTATGAGATTCAATGTTTACTGTTTTGGATGTGTAATGCATCTTTAATAAAGGGAATTTGTTTGTAGATTGCATCTATGCTATCTCGGAAAATTTGTCATGTGCCTCTGCTAATCTGCTGTTCTAAAGTCATGAACCAAGGTAACGTTTATGGATTTCTTCTGCAGAATTCAGTTAATAGTACAATAAGCACCAAATGTCTGAACAAAACTGCTCGTGGAGAGTCCTTGTACTTAGTACTAATAAAGGTTGCCTATAATCTATACTTATATAAATCTCGTATTTTATAATATGGATTACATCTTAAATTTTAACTAGCCTGAATTAATTATCTAAAAAACTGCCCTAAAGTTATTAATTTATTGTATCAGTAAGAAAGAAATTTGAGTATTGGTTGCCACCTGAATAACAAGGATCTGGCCATCAATACATGTAATTTGATTTTATTTATACGAGCATTCCAGTACTGGACCGATGATGCTGTACGTAGGCATCAAATTTATGTGAGTTTATTATCTTGTTCTACATAATGCAGTTAATTTTTATTTGGTCTTTGCTTAAGTACTATGATTTTTACTCTTATCAAACATATGCAATATTAATGTGCTGACTGTTTATAGTCAGTAACATGAAAAGACTACACGAGCCACTATATAAACTCCTCAAGGGCCAGGTCACGGCGGCAGTGATTAGTGCTTCTAATCCGTATTCAGATAATGCATCATGTTTCGGTTTTCCTTGCCAAATTTCTTGGCTGAACCTTTTGTGTTATCATGTTTCAGCTTATTCTAAATAATTATTCTTTCTAATCTGTATTCAAAGAATGCGTCATGTTTCAGCTTCCATGCCAAATTCCTTGTCTAAACCTTTGTGTTCTCATGTTTCAGCTTCTAGGCATTAACTTCATTGAAGGGGATGAGTATCATAAGGTATATCAGCCTATGTAATGTTGCTTCAACTAGTCATTTTTCTTAAGTTTGTACATAGTCTTAACTTTACCAAATGTGCTCTTCGATATATTGAAAATTTAAATTAGGGAGCCTCTTTCATATATATGAAAATAGCTTTGTCCCTCAATTGAAAGTAGCAGAGTTCATGCTTCTTCATCCGTGTATTGGTACTGAAACTTTGAGGTAAAATAAGATAGGTTTGAGTTGTTATTGTGTATTGCTTGGATGTCAAAATCTCAGATCTTCTCAGGCATAATTCTGATATTCAGTGCATATTTGACATCAGTTCATTTAAGTATTAACTAGTTATTATTTTGTTTTGTTTATGCATAGTGTTAACATTGAAGTTACTGCAGGCTTTTCCTTGTTGACAAGACCAAGCTGTCAGAGGGTAATGTTGCAGAGTGCCTCCAATTGAAGATTAGTATTCTAGTTATAGTAGGTGGTTTTCACCTTCAAACATAGCTTATTGCTGCTAATTCTTTGTAATAGGAATGGTCCTGAAGTGAGGCACTGTTAGTTTCATGGTTAGCCGTTTTTTTCCTTTTTTTGCAAAGATATATCTTTATATGGTGACAAATTGGATAAATAATAATAGCTTGCTGTTGCAAGTTTATCAATTGTGTTTTCTCTGCTATAGAAAATTTCATTGTATATGGTGTCAAGTGGTGGCTGATGTTATAAATACGGAGCTTTTAACGACCATGGACGACCACACTTTTGTGGTCGTTAATAACTTTTAACGACCACATTAGGACCTTTAACGACCACATATCCCGTCGTTAATATCTCTTTTTCTTGTATAGTCGCTATAAATTAAGAGGCATCACTATATCGCCTATATTTAGATTAATGGTGTCACTGTCACTCTAGCTAATGGTTGCCTATGATAACAAGCATTATCGCCAATGTCTAAATTAATAACTTTTTTTTTGCTGATGTCTTATGATTATCATTACAGTCGACTAGAAAATTTCTTGTTGATTTTTTAAATTGTACAGTTTGTTAATTGCAAGAACATCTATTTATTCTATGGCTTCGTGGTCATTGCAGGGAGTACTACTTTGGACAGATTGTGTTGTTCTTGATCTTTGATAGTGTGAAGAATGTCTGATGAAGATAGGAGGTGGATGCGCATGTCCAGATTTACTTCTGAATGGCAAACAGGATTCAAGAACTATATTCAGAGTATATTTGGAGGCACATCTGAAGAAGAAACTGCTCCATGTCCATGTACTCGATGCCGTTGCATGTCTTATCGAACTCAAAAAGAGGTTCGAACTCACGTGGCACTGAGAGGGTTTGATGAGAGTTTCATCCAAGGAGAAGGTAATGGTCCGCCTTTATTAGTTGAGAAGGACAACGCTGATGAAGGCACGAGAGATCATGCGGATGGTTCCCACGAGCTGATTTCTTCACTGATCAACGGTGTTGTACATGGAGAAGTCATAGGAAATGATGAGGAAGACCCAAATGGGAGTGCAAAGAAACTGTATCGGTTACTAGAAGAGGCAAAGAAGGAATTGTATCCAGGTTGCAAGGAGGTTACAAAGGTTTCTTTCATTGTCATGCTATTTCAGATTAAGTGCATGGATGGTCTTAGTAACAACTGCTTGGAACGCATACTTCGCCTGTTCTTGCTTGTGCTCCCTGATGGCCATTGCCTCCCAACATCCTTGGACAAAGTGCATAAGGTTGTTCGAGATCTTGGCCTCGATTACCAAAAGATTCATGCATGTGTGAATGACTGTGTGTTATTTCGTGGGGATTATGCTGAAAGGGATAACTGTCCAACATGTGGTGAGTCTAGGTGGAAAGAGTCCGGGGGTACTGAAAAGGATGGTCCTGTTGTCACTGCCGGCGGACAGAAGCGTTTTCCACGTAAGATCCTTTGTTATTTTCCACTTATTCCTCGTTTGCAAAGATTGTACATGAGAGCATCAACATCTTCACTGATGCGTTGGCATAAGGAAGAACTGGTGCGTGATGGGAAAATGCGTCACCCTGCAGACTCGTTGGCATGGCAGCATGTGAATAGTGAGTTTAAGGATTTTGCATCGGACCCTCGCAATGTAAGGCTCGGTCTTGCAGCTGATGGCTTCAATCCATTTGGGATGTTGAATGTTGCATACACTACATGGCCTGTCATCCTAATTCCTTACAACTTGCCTCCTTGGTTGTGTTTGAAACAACCATTTTGGATGATGTCTATGCTGATACCAGGTTCGAAATCTCCTAGAATGAATATTGATGTCTATTTGCAGCCCCTGATTGATGAGCTGAAGGAATTGTGGGTACAAGGTGTTAAAACATGGGATGCAAAGGAGAAGAAGAATTTTACTCTTCGTGCGCTTCTACTATGGACTATAAATGATTTCCCTGCCTATGCCATGCTATCTGGCTGGAGTACTAAAGGAAAGTTTGCATGCCCATACTGCCACAAAGATACAGACTACTTATTGTTGAAATTCGGGTCGAAGCACTGCTACTTGGGTCATCGTCGGTTTCTACCTCAGAACCACAGGTGGCGTAGGAACAAAAACAGCTTCAACAACAAGACAGAGACGAGGGAGGCACCTGTGCCACTGACTGGTGCACAGGTTATACAACAGTATGAAAGTTTTGAGCAACCAAAATTTGGAACAGCCACAAAGAAGAGGAAGCAGCGTGAAGAAGATAGTAGGTGGCACAATTGGAGGAAGAAGAGTATATTTTTTGACCTGCCTTACTGGAAAAAATTGCTTGTAAGGCATAATTTGGATGTTATGCACATCGAGAAAAATATCTATGAGAGCATAATTGGGACGTTGCTTGGCATAGATGGTAAGTGTAAGGATAGTGACAAGGCGTGGCTTGACATGCAACATCTTGGGATAAGGCACGATCAGCATCCAGTGCTGGAGAATGGTCAGTATACTTTGCCACCATCACTGTACTCCTTAGGCAAGGACGAGAAGATAGTGTTATGTACATTCTTAGAAGGAGTGAGGATGCCTGATGGTTACGCGTCTAATATAAAGAGATGCGTGGATTTTGATGGATGTAAGGTTTCTGGACTGAAATCACATGACTATCATGTTATTTTGCAGAAACTGTTACCCTTAGTTGCACGTCACATATTGCCTGAAGATGTTGCTAGACCATTGATTGAGCTTAGCAGGTTTTTCAATGCCCTATGTTCAAAGGAGCTGGTGCAAAGTGACATTGAAAAACTAAGCTCTTCAATTGCAGAGACTTTATGTCAGCTTGAGATGATATTCCCTCCAGCATTTTTTGATATTATGATGCACTTGCCAGTTCATTTAGCTGAGGAGACTAAAATTGGAGGACCTGTGTGTTATCGCTAGATGTATCCGATCGAGAGGTATCTACGTACACTTAAAGGATATGTTAGGAACAAGGCACATCCAGAAGGTTCGATAGCGGAGGGATATATCTCAGAGGAGTGCATGACATTCTGCTCTCGCTTCCTAGAAGACATTGACATGAAGCTGGATCACCCAGCGCGTCATGAGTGGAGCACAGTGAATGAACCACCGGCTGGGCATAGCATATTTGGGAGCATCGACTATAGTAAGAAAGGCTGCAAACTTGAGCCTATTTCTAGATCTGACATGCTACGGATGCGTCACTATATATTATCAAACTGTGACGAAGCAATTCCATGGATTAAGTAAGCTGTTACTACCACCTTTTTTGTGTTTTTGTACCTTTTCATAGTAGATAAGTAAGAGCAGAGTAGTACTCCTGATTAATGTTACACTAATGTAATCTGTTGGATCCAACCAATAATATATAGTGAGCATAAGGAGCTAATGAGAAGAACTAGCGCACACGGCGTTGATAAGCGACACAGGGAGCATTTTGTTGGGTGGTTTGAACGTAAGGTCAGTAATGTTGTCTTATACATGTAAAAAATATATAGTAATTATCTTATTTATTTATTTGAATTGGGTGCAGATGAAGGTAGTTTATGCAGAACAGAAGATTAGTGAGGAGCTATATGCCCTTTCTCAGGGTCCTCATTACATGGCTCGTGTTTTTAGCAGATGCTTCATCCATGATTTCCTTTTTCGAACGGCTTCTATAGAGGTTAGCTTCAGTACACAAAATTCTGGAGTTTTAGTGAAGGGTGATGACAGTACAGGCAATATGGATTGGTACGGTGTCCTTAAAAAGATAATCACACTAGATTTTCCTAGTGAAAAAGAAGTCATATTGTTTGAGTGTGATTGGTACGACGTTCCTGCCGCTACTAAGAACAAAAGTAGAGGTTACAGTAAGGATCAATATGGGATTATAGATATCGATACAACTCGTCGTCGATATGTAAATGATCCTTATGTTCTGGCGACTCAAGTTGAGCAGGTTTTTTATGTCAAATGCGCAAATAAATCCAACTGGAGCAGTGTTGTTAGAATAAAGCCTAGGACTTTGTTTTCCATGCCAGAATTTGAAGATACCGAACAGCAAGGACAGATTGATATTGACTCACTCGATGTCGGTGTGGAGACCATGACCATTTCTAGCCAACATGAAGAGTTGACAAATTGGACAAGGAACGACCTCCAAGGAGTGACCGGAGATGCCAGCATCATTGAAAAAGCTATACCTGTGCCAGAACCAAATGATGAAGACTTAATTGATGAAGATGATGATAATGATGACACCTACATCGATGATGGACATGTTGCACCTGTCAACTCTTTAGGCCAAGGACAGGATGATGAGTTTTTTACATAAATGTGATTCTATATGTATTGGTGCGACTTTTTTAGCAGAAGGCTTGGTTCAAAAGCTGCGCAAATTTTTGTTTGATTTAAGGCTTGGTTCCTGAGCTATGAAATATTGAACTCAAATATTGTTACGGCATATATATATGTGTGTGTTGGTGTGATATTTTTTATTAATTGAAGGCTTGGTTCATCAGCTGCTCAGTTTTTTGTTTGAATTAAGGCTTGGTTCATGAGTTGTGCAATATTGTTATGGACAGGAGCAACGCCTCATCTGTTGGCACCGTTTTGCATTCATAGTGCTTGCCTGCATCCACAGTGATCTGCACATGTTGCATTTACCTTATATATTCTAATTAAAAATGGAGAAATGCTACTCTATTTGTGTCGATCTCATCTTGCTGATTACGGTGACATAGGTTTCATTTGTTTATGTGTTTTGTTGTTCTGATTAGTGTGTAGGGCTGAGGGTTTGAATCGTAGCCCAGTGGGGGTGCCTTAGTGGTTTTATGCATGGGCGAGGGTTTGAATCATTGTCTTGCTTGTGACTTATCTTTTTTCCCATTTTTCTTCTAGAAATACTTGTTGTATGGGCCAAGAGCTGACCATGTCCATGTCGACCTCCCGTGGACACGTGCCTGGCGCCACTCGGTGTTGCTGCTGGGTTGGCTGCGCCGCCAGCGCATGCTATGATTTTTTTTTCCTGTTTTTTATTTTTTATTTACTATTTTTTAACTTTAGGATGGTAGGTTGGTCTAATCCTTTGCTTTTGGCTCACGTGCATGATAAGTAAAGTCCATGGGCAAATTTTAATGGCAATAGCACTCTTCTTGCAATGACATGTACTGCAATATTGCCAAGTATAGAGTTGGTGGCAATAGAACATCAACGGATGCAACAAATGACTTTTTGGTTGCAATATAATAAAATCTATTGCAACGTAGGACAAGATTAAGGCAACAAAGTTTCATCATGGCTTTATTCACAACTACTTGCAACTAATCATTTCTTCGATGCAATATAGATCTGATCTATCGCAACGAAGCTCAAAGTTAACACAACGCAATTACTTCATTGTCATATGTACAACTACTTGCAACCAACTTTACAACGGTGGCAACAACACCTAGCTATTGCAACGCAACATAAGTATTATCACAACTCAACATAAGTTGTGGCAATAGGCACCCATAATCGTAACCATCTTTTCCTTCGTGGCATTAGCGCCTATGTCTTGCAACGAAGCTTATGACTAACGCAACACACAATTTTGATGGCCATAAGGCCCATATATCGCTACCAATTATGATGTTGGTTGCCAAAGAACCAAATATTGCAACCAAATGTGTGGTGTTGCGGAAACAAGTGGTGCTATAAGGGTCAAATCCTTGTAGTGCTACTTCAGAAACTATCATATTCATGACTACGAAGATTTCAAGACCACACAGCAAAATGCCTGATGAATCAAAACATCACACCAGGAGGGTATTTATAGACCAAAGGAGCGGTGCACATGGACCGAGAGCACCAACGGAACAAATCTAACAAAGGACAAAGTAAAAAGACAGGATTCAGTAAAAGAGAACTCAGGCATGAAGGAACAGTACTCAAGGACGAGCATATTCGAAAGGATATACCAACACCGTACAACTCTGCATTTACACTCAACCACCACCGTACAACTACATCTAACAACAGCAGACTATCAGAGAATATGCCAAGACCATGCATCCGAGTTCTTTCAGAACAAAAGAATCCGGATACATGCTCGGGGGCTGCAACAGGAAAGATTTTTAGTTTTTTGAACAACTCAGATTCAAGATCCTCCAACTTTTTGTTCCAAAAAGCAAGAGGCTTGGGGGCTACACTCAGTGAGTGCCTTTTTCTTTGAAAAAGCGCACGTCACTAAGAAGGCTTCTTCAAGACAAACTACTTCAAGGACTCACGACAAAAAGAACCCGGACCGAGCTATATCCGAGTTCTTTTTGATAAAGAACCCGGGTGTATGCTCGGAAGCCTTGCGACGAAGAATCAGAGCAATTTCAAGACAAGACCCTCCAGCTCCTTGTTCCAAACAGCAAGAGGCTCGGGGGCTACACCCAGACGGATGTAATTTTTCTTCAAAAAAGCGCATAACACTCAAAGATCCCAAGAAGCGCTACATGGTTTCACTCAAGAAAGTACTCGGACGACGCTTGTTCCTGCTTGGCAAGCCCTAAAGGAACAAGATGAGGCTTCCTGAGCTCAACCATGAAGTGCTCGGGGGCTTGTCGATGCGGGACCCACGGGATACACCGCAAGGAAGAGAGGAGATCTAGTTTGATTTGGATTCCTCCTATGTAATCCTAGTAGTAATACTACCCTATAATCCTACTAGGACTCTACATTGTAAACTGACTAGGACTCTGGCCTCCTGACTATATAAAGGAGGGCGGAGTTCCTAGACAGACAGAACAAAACGAAACACAACATTTTACAATCAATCCAACGCAAAGGCTAACGCCGACTAGACGTAGGGCTGTTACTCGATCACGGTCGAGGGCCCAAACCAGGATAAATCGACTGTCTCTCGCATTTATCGTCGAGTTCTGTATATGCCGAAGTTCGAACATACTGCCCCGGGTACCCCCATGGCAGGCTATCAGTGGTAAAACATCGACAATACTGTCTATAGTAATATTAATACCCATTCTAACTATAACTATACTAACTAATCTAATATTAACATCTATACAAGACTAACTACAACAACTAATTATACTAAATACAATGTATAACTAGACTCACTAACTGTACTAATAAACTAACTAACTTTACTAACTATACTAACTTACTATATTGTGTAACACCCTTGGTGTTACATTGTACCGTTTTTACTAAAACCCTGCATGAGCATCATACTTGTGCGTAAATGTGTGTAATATAGAGTATAAATCAATGTATAGAACTTGAAACGTTCATCTGAAACAAGAAACAAATGTTACATTTCATGTCGCTTTATTTCGTTCAGTATTCTAAGTGATTTTTTATCGAACAAAAATGCTATAGAACGCTTATGCGAAACTTTGATAAAGTTTGTAGTATGAACTTCATGGGCGACGATAAAATACATGCGGTCGAGGACGGGGTTCGTTAGCTAGTGTATCAAGTAGCTTGGAAAAGGAATTCGACGCGAAACCGTTTGAATCTTAGTCATTTCGTGGAAGTTTGAAAATGGGTCGACGAAGCCATGTTCGACAATTTTTTAGAACGATCGGGTTAAGAAGTGGCAAGATGTCTTGGCTTAGTTCGATAGCCCTATGTACCTCTTGAGGATAGAATAACTGGTTTAGCTTTTGGATCATCGAATTGGTTGTTGTTGCATCTTTAAAAAGCGTGCACGACACGTTTTCCACCTCCGGGCGCGGTCACCGCCTTTGTTTGGCCTGGCACCGCTGCTCTGGCTTGCCCAGCGCATGCTGCCTCACTGGCCGCATCCCCACCATCGTGCCTGTGCAAGCACGTCCGCATGCGTGGCCCCTGCGCTGCTGGCCATGGCCTTCTACCATCATGCTCTGGTGCAGCTCGTGCACGCCGCACGTGCCCAGTCGCGCATGCCTGCCCGTCGTCGTCGCGCGTTGGCCGCTCGGCCTTCACTACCGCGCTGGCCGCTCAGCCTTCACTACCGCCTGGCTCACGACTCACGCACACATGCGCGCACTGGGGTCCAGCGGTCCGGATGCTCTGCCTCCTCCATCACGTCTGCCTGCGTCACCACCATCGTCGCGTCTGCCTGCGTGTTCAGCTCGTCTGAACCGGTGTCGCCGCTCGCCCAAGCGCGCTCACATGCACCGCCTGCACAGCCACTTCTCCCGTTGATGTTGCGGCTGCACACGCATGGTTGGCCCCACCGGCCCTCGTCTTCATGGTTGCGCGTGTGGACACGCCATGTTTCCCGTCGCATCGTTTGGAGAGTCACCGGCCAGCCGTGCCACGCCAAGGCCTAACTCACTGAGCCGGTCCCCTCTTGCATTTGCCCACATTCGGAGGACGAGTGGGAGTACAGCGTTGGGCCTAACTTGCCCTAGGCGGTAGTACGTTGTCAGGCGCCAATTTAAACTTTCGCCGTCGCTGTTGTCACCATTGAGCCAAACGCCGTTGCCTTTCAAATTGGCCATGTGCAGTCCATCCCTTTCCAATTCACCGTGTGCCCAAATAGCTTGAGTAGTTAGCTTCCGATTAGAGTCATCTTGCCGGGCTTCCTTCCTACGGTGAGGTAATGGGGAGATTTTCCCCTCGGCGGTCCGCCATGGCTGGCGAGGCGAGCGCTTGGCTAGGGCGATGCTCATTGCTCTGTTGTCTCAATTAGGCAGGGCTGTTGCCTCTCCTTGACTCGTTCGCCTCGCCCATGTAGTGGCTCCACCGATGGAGCAGTAGGACGCTGGGAACACCTTCACCGTGGCCGGCGTGAACCGGAGCAACCTCGCGCACGTGGCTAGCCCGTTGCCGTTCCTCGCGACTTTGCCTAGCCCATCCGCCACATCTCTGGTGAGGTCCTCTTGCTCCTAGGATAGGCGGTTGAGCCAATTAGTGGCTAGGTAGCCCGGAGCGCGTTGGCGGCCACCGGCGAGCTGGCTTAGATGCCGTTCCTGTGGCCAGCTCAGTTGGGCGCAATAGTGATTCAATTAGGGCTTCAAGGTGGTACTCTTAGCCTGTAGATGGTTATCGAGTAGCAGTAGAGGCGTACGGTTAGGTGGTTTTGCCGGCGTCGGGCTACCATGGCCAGACCCCGCCGCGACGTGTGGCCACGCCTGCGTGATGCGCCATTCTTGGCGTTTGTTACCTCAAGCTATCGTGCATGGCACGTAGAGGCTCATGGGGGTGCTGGTGGGTGCCGAAGCAGTCTGTACTCGCTGGCATTTGGCCGGCAAGGCCGTGGCCCCTGTTCGTCCGGCTAGGGACTTTGTAAAGCGTGAATTCGAATAGAGGTAGGGTCCTAGATGCGAAGCCAGTGTCTCATTCAAATAGTGCTCGGGTTAACTTCGTGAATAGGAAAAAGAACGGGGACTCGTTTGCAAAAAATGCCAACGCACGTGTGGGTCTCCCGTGTTGGGCCGCTGTCGCGGGAACGGGCCGCCGTGTGGGCCGCACTGGGCGCGCGCGCGCGAGTCACTGTGGTGGGCCGAGCCGCGTCGCGAGCTGGGCCGCACGGTAGAATTCATTTTCAATTCTCCAGCGAATTACAAATGTTTATTCAATATAATTTCTAGTTGAACTTTGATAAATTATAGTAAATTGTGTAGTTGTCCGAAAATAGTAAAACCAAGTTTGTTAGGTTCACAAAAATACCATCTACTTGTTAGTGTAGTTAGATTACAGTTAGCTATGACAATGGTAGGTTCATAAATTTAAACCAAAGAGCTTAGTATTATGTAGATTAATAATTGTAGGAATTTTTGTAGTAAATTGGTGATAGCTATAGCTATGAAAATTTTACAATATGCTCACTAGATTATTATGTACTTGCTGTAAATTTTGTAGCCCTAGAGTAAGTTGATAAATAGAGTAGCTATTATCCTTGCTTTATCATATATAGTGTAAATCAGCATTAGAAGTAAGAATATATGTAGTTGCTATAATAATGTATGCCATACTTCATACTTGTTATTGGTAACAATAGGTAACTTAGTACCGTGGTCAGTAGCACTAGCTTAGTAGTTAGACAGATGTACTTTTATTTTTAAGAGTTGATGTTGCTATGTTGCTAAGTATTGTATCATTATTTTATGCATGTAGATCATGAGTTGGTAGAGTTCGTGTTCGTCGACGAATAGGAGTACGAGAAAGTCATCGAGGAATACGAGGAGGAGATCCTCATGCAGGAGGGAGCCCCGAAGCCTTTTGGTGCTGACTTTGCTGACTCATCGCCTGCCCAAGGCAAGCCCTGGTGCATAACCCCTATTTTATGATCACTGAATATATATATATATATATATATATATATATATGAGGTGCATTTAAGTTACAGACATTTTAAGAAAACTACATGCATAAATATATCTACCCATGAGTCCTACTGTTATAGGTCGAGTAGTTGCTATGCTTAGGATACCAGTAGTGTGAGTAACCTGCCGTTACTCGTAAATAGGTGATAAATATGATCACTCATGATAAAATGGTGAAAAAAGAAAATGGTGACCAGGTAGGGATATGGTTTGGGTACTGGTGGGTGTAAAGGGTTGTGTCCTGCGGCCAATAGGGCATAGCTCGGTTACACTTTTTCCCTGTCTGTGTCAATTAAGGATCGGTAATTACAACGGACGCTAGGCAAGTCACAGATCTATTGTCCCGAGCACATACTTGGGTATAGGCACAGGGAAGACTTGTTGCTCTCTTGTCGTGGATCCGGCTCTTTCCGGACCGACTGATTAGAGGCGGGGATGGTGGAGGTCCTTGCACCGCACTGAGTCCGGGACTCAGGAGTAGGAGCTTGGAGTCCAAGTTTAGACGGGGGCCTGGACACCCAGGACAGGAGGGTGATGGGTTAGTCCTGCTTGTGCCTGGGGTATAAGCAGACGTGTGTTTTGGGGCACCCAGCTGGGCGCATTGGTTCACGAATTGCCGTCGAGTCGGTACGACTTGTCTTAACTCTAGCACCGTAGTAAGAACTAAAGATGGAAGGTGATGAAATGGAACTGATTGCTCAACTCTTGCTTGAAAGTAGAACAAGTGCTTATATAGACCGGATAGGTAATAACTTAATACGGCTAATAATAATAACATAAATAAGGACTCACTATTAGTATTGCTTTCTACCAAAAGAAAACCAGCAAACTATAAAGCTTATCATATTCCTTAGAGTCGGGAAATTATTCCCACTAGTCAGATAAGTCTTGTGAGTACATTGTGTACTCAGGGTTTATTTACCCCTGTTGCAGGTGATGCATGAGAAGTACTATTGTGTGGAGGATTCTTCTGGTGGGCACAGACGGATCCTCATTCTTATCGCTAGATGTTTATTTTAAATTCCGCTGTTTATTATTCTGCACTCTGACATTTGGTAATGTAATAATGTAATTTTTAAGAAACTCTAATATATGAAATGAACCAGTATTGTAACTTGTTTTTATTATTGGATCCTTGAGAAAAATGTGGTTCTTTCGAGTTCTCCCTTGGGGTGTGCTCGACGGATACCGTCCGCTGTAGCTTGCTTTCGGGGTGCTTAGTATCTGGTGGAAGACGAGCACCTCCATAAACGTGTTATTTCGGACGATTCTGCCACATATTGCCTATACTAACTAAACTAACTAACTTTACTAACTATACTGACTATACTTTACTAACTATACTAACTTTACATATTGTACTAACTTACTATACTAACAATGTCTATTCAATCAACAAATACACTAGGGGAGTACCTCGCGGCAGCGGTGCTCATCCTCGTGGCAGCGGCGTGCGCTCGACCTCGCGGCGGCGGCGCGCTAGACCGGGCCGTGAGGCACGGGTGCTGGCGGGTGGACAAGGGATAGAGAGAGGGAGCGGTGTACAGCGCGGCAGTGAGGACGGTGGCGGGCGCGGCGAGCGTCCACGGCACTGCGGGCAGCCGCGGTGCGTGGCCGGAGGGCGCGGCGGGCGGGCGGCGTGCGTGGGCGGGGGGCGCGTCGGGCGTGGCGGGCAGGCGCGGCGGGCGCGGCAGGGCGGTGGTGTGGCGCGGTGGGACTGGGCCGCGGTCCTATATTAGGCTCTGTCGCGCCCTGGGCGGTGGCGCGTCACTGCCGCGTCATGATGCGTGGCGCGTCACCGCCGCGCCCTGATCGGTGGCGTGGCAGAGCCGGCCACGTCACCGGTCAGCGGCCTGTTCGCTTTCACGTGGACAGCCTCGCCGCGCCCCCATGCACGGCGCGGCAGCGTTAATTTGTCGCACCGTGCGAATAGGCGCGGACAAAAATGTTAGATTTAAAAAAAATAAACAGTGTTAATTTTAAAATTAGTTTAAAAAATGTGTTAAAAATAAAAAAAATCACACTTGGTGAGGCATGCCGTGCGACCGCGACGGGTGGGCATTTCCGATCGGGCGCGATCGCCGCGCACGCCAAAAGCCAAGCACCATCATTTCGCCCCCACTAGTAGCGCAGCAACGAGTCAAGCGCCCGGGGATCACGGGCGGCGCCTTTCCGGCCGTTTGGTCATTTCCAATTCCGCCGGCTGTATCTGTAGTATGTTGTTCTCCCTCCCTCTTCCCGTGCAGTGCGTCCTGCGTCGCGTGGTCCGTCAATTCTTCACGAATGCAACGGCTAAAAGCGACGTCGTACTCGTGCATGGAGGACAAAAAACACGCGCACTATCTCTGCACTGAAAGTCTGCAGGCAGCTTAGAAAAACAAGGCAAAACTTGTTGCGTGGAGCCTTCGGTATTCCTGCCGGCTCATCCGCTCAGTCGTTTGTATTTCCTCCGTTCAAACAAAAAAGGTAATTCTTGATTTAAATTGTCTTAAATCTAATTGAGTTTATAGAAAATAATATCAATATTTATATATTTAAATAAGTTTGTTCATAATGAAAATATATTCTGATGTTATCTTATAACAAGCATATCTGTCACTATTTTTTACAAATTTGAGATTATTTGATTTTTTTTAAAAAAATGAGAATTACATTTTTCTCTAGACTGAGGGAGTACACACTACACAGCAGTACAGCACGCATGATTTCAATGCGCCAAGAAATCGACAAAAACCCCACTGAAAAACCTTGCAGTCTCGTCCGTTCAATCTTTTGTACACAGCACGCTTGTTGAATGCTTGATACCAATGCGTCAAGAAATCGACGGAAAAAAAAACTACCGAAAACCTTGCAGTCTCGTCCGCCCAGCCACGAGCCCATATGATTCCACGAACAAGAAATGGACGGATCGACCGATCGATCGATCGATGGAGGAACAGACGAATCAAACACCACGCGTTGTCAGGTGATGCTTCTTGTTGCGGTGGGAGACGAGCAAGTCCGGCGTGCGCTCGTACCCGGCGAAGACCTCCTCCCAGATGTCGGCGAAGGCGCGGAGGATGAGGTGGTGGTGGTGCGGCGAGTTGAGGGACAGGAACCGGTGCAGCAGCTCCCGGAGCTCGGCCCTGCCCACGATCTCATTCTCCACGATCATCTGCAGCATGGACCGGCGGAAGTCGCCCAGCGGGTCCGCCGACTCCTTCACCACCGCCACGCTCTCCTCCACCCGCCCGGACCCGCCGCAGCCCTCGCTCACGGTCCGAAGGTGGTGCCGCCGGCTGCCGCCGCCGTTCTGCTGCTTGCCATCAGTGACGCCGGCGCCGGCCTCCGCCCCGTTGCCGGCGGGAGCGGACCCCGCGGTGTGCAGGAAGCGGACGCTGCGCTCTAGCTCGCCGAGCTGGCGCAGGAGCGTCGACAGGCTGGGCGTGCTCTCCATGCTGCTGGGGCCGCCGTCGTCAGTGGTGTCCGCGTAGAAGGGCGAGGATGAGAACGAGGAGGGAGCCTCCGTGGTTGATGTTGTCCTCGCCGGCACCGGCATGTTCTCCCCTCCTCTTCTCGTCGACATGGTCGTGGTGGTGGTGGACATGGCGGTAAGCGGAGTGGTCGACGCGGCGGTCTGCGGCGTGGCCATTGCTGACTTCTCGGACGAGCCGTCGGAGATGGAGACAGCCTTGGTGCCGCCGCAGCCGCACATGAAGCCGCGGGCCTTCTTCTTGATGCACAGCACGCGGCCGGCGCCGCGCCGGCGCGACAGCAACACCCTCATGGAAGGCTTCTGCTCTGGTGGGGGCGGGGGCGGGAGCGAGCAGTGCGGAGATCGATGCCGCCGGATCGGAGGCTGCTGCGCCTGCGCGGCTGCGCCCGTGGGTGGTGGGTGTTGCGGAAGGAAAAGGCTGTCGTGTGTTGGCTCGGGCGAGGAGGAAGGAGATGAATGAATGGAGAGGCCTTAAAAAGAGCGAGCCATCTGGTGCACGTTTCTTGCATCCGGAGGGCAGGAATACAGGAATCGGATCAGCAGCCATGCAAAGTCAAACGGCTCGTTTTTGCGTGGACAGGATTTGGCGGGTGCTGATGTGAAATTTAAAACGGTTAGATTAAACCCTAATTAAGCACAAACTCATCTCTGGTGAGACCGATGTCAGACCTTTTTCACATCTCTCATAAACTGTCGCAATCAAGATGGGAGTAGAGATCGACACTGTTCTGCTGCACTACTTCAACAGTACTAGGTGTTTTTCTCTCACAGTATTTTAGTATAAGCATCAGCATAAACTAAATTTTAGCGAAACGAACAGGGCCTATGATAGTATAAGGTAGACATTCTCTAAACAAAATTTAATTTTCATAGCTATGGTTCCTTATATATATATATGCATGGATATTCAAGTGTTCATTAATTATGAAAAACGTAAACACAAGCTAGCTGTGTGCTTTGGCTTGTCAAAAGCCTAGTGGAATATCGGGTGGGGACAATACAGATAACCAACTCGGTTTTGGCTTGTCAAAAGCCTAGTGGAATATCGGGTGGGGACAATACAGATAACTAAAGTTTGGCCATCACTAATGAATTCGATGAAACCATGCAAGGAGGGATTTGAAAAAGACAGAGACCAATTGGTAAGGGCATCCAACGTTTTATACAATGGCAATTACTTGATTCAATCAAATCCGTGTTAGTTTACAGTGTTTCATCTGCGCCTCATTTCCATACCTATCATCCATCATACCATTTATTTGGTCATAGAGGCTATATATGTTTTAATATATTTCTTTCTTTTCCCTCTTACTGATCCCTCTTTTCTTTTTAACCTTTTTTTTTGTTTAGGGCCTTCAAAAATCCCTCCTAATTTTTTTCTTACGAGAATCTTTTTCTATAATTGTCATCAAATGCAAGTATTTGCTCAAACTTCATGCATGGAGGCATTCCGTAAAGCTGCAGGTCCTCTTTCTTACTCTTTTGCGAAGAGATTCTTCCTCAAATGATTTTTTTCCTATTTTGCTATGAAGCATTCAAACACCCTTCTCTACTCTCTCTATCTCGATTAAATCGATTTCTAGCCTAAAGCTTTGTCCCATGTTAAATTGATTCATTCATAGGGGGGAGAAGATCCATGGCCCCCTTTACTTTCTTCTTGGAGCCCCCGATGCATTAACCACGCCCACCTCTATATCTTGTGTATCTCCCATCTCCGTGCCCATAGTTCCCCAAATCCTCAAGTCCATAAGAACATTTAATTTACGCTTGAATACACCGAACTACACCACAAGCCAACTAGTGAGCAATTAAGATGCAGCGGTTGGTGTGTGGTGTAGTTTGGTGTATCCAAGAGTAAATTCAATATTCTTGAGGACTTGTGGATTGGGGGGAATTATGGGCACAAAGGTTAGGACACAGAAGACAGGTGGGTGTGGTTAATGTGACAATGGCTCCAAGGAGAAAATAAAGGGGGCCGACTGGCTCTCCTACTAACCAATTTAATATGGGACAAAGTTTTAAGCTAGACATCGATTTAATTAGGGATGGATGGATGTTTTCATTGTTGTAGGCCCTTACTTGGTGATCACAATTATTTTTCCCTCATGTAGAGCCACAAATAATCATCTACTCATAAATACAATCCCCATTAATCCCATGTGTAAGTCATTTTTGACATTGACACGATCTACAAGGTTAAACTTTGCCTAGTAATTCTTATATAATATATAATATTTTAAATAGCTATAATTATGTATCTTTCATGATGAATCCAATAGCATGAACTTTATGTCTTTTATATAAAGGAAAACAATTTGGCCTCCACATTCACACATGAATGTGTATAGCCCAACGATATAGATCAAATAGCACTGAGGATATGCACACAAAGAAGACAAAAAGCGATGTAGGAAAGAAAGTCCAACCAAGAATAATCTTCTATACCGTTGCTAATTTCCAGCCAAAATTATTCTTTTTTTTTATAATAGTGAGTTCTAAATTCCTGCATCAGCTTTATATTGTAAATCTATTTTTGAATTGTAGCTATTGGTGGTTAAAACTATTTTTTGTTGACTTTAGACAAATCTTAATTAAACAACCTAAGGTACATTTGGATCGGAGTAGTGGACTAGTGGTGTATTTACCGTGATGAGCGCAAGACGTACTACTCCACACAGCGTTGACATCTCTTAAACCTGCATTTATGCTAAATTGCATTGGAATGAAGGAAAAGTGTGTTGAAGATGGTTAAGCTAGCTTTTGGAATCAAGAGACCCTACCAAGTGGTACTACGAACGTCTTGTTTATTTTCATCCCCGGTCCTACACTACACAACATTGATGTGGCGATGCCTTTTAGAAAAAAACAACACGCAGGTAGGCTAGGATAGCTAGAGCGGCTTTGTCCTATCTGTATCTGTTGACACATATCCATCGCTCTAGGTAGGGTGTCATTAGCCACTTGCAAGGATTAATAGGAGGAGGAGTGTGTTATCTAAATTAAATACTACCATTTAAATACCCATTTATGTTAACGTTTGCATCAACAGGTGCCCCCCCCCCCCCCCCCCCCCTGTCATCCCTTGTCATGATTAATTGTATCCTGATAATTATCACCGTCATTCTTTTAGTTTGCAGCACTGTTGTAGTAGAAGTTTAGAAAAGCTAGCGCTACTCTTATTTGGATGCTGCATTATTATTATTCCAACCTTAGTTTGTAGTTGTACTTGTACGTATGTCAACACTGCGACGACACGGCACTGGTAGTCATGCCGAGCAAGACCCCTGAAATAAACTGACAAGAGTGAAAAAAAAGCATATGATACATTGGGTGGCATACGTACTATAAAGAGTGAACTGCGTTGTGGGTCTTTAAATTTTTCTTTATTTTTCATCTAGGATCATTAACTTTTTTTCGCTCATCTAGGTCCATAAACTTTATCTATGTCCCAGCCGCCATCCAATTGTCGCCTACGTGACCGCTGATGTGGCGCCACATGCTCTTTTTTATTTCATAAAAGGGAAAATTTGCTGTGGCACACTCCACTTATGTGAAATTTGCTGTGGGACACTGGAATATTTTTTCTTTGCTGTGGCACACTAATTTCTTTGCTGTAGCACACCGCCCAGTGTGCCTTGGCCAAAGAAAAAAATGTTAGTGTCCCACAGCAATTTCACGAAATGTTAGTGTCCTGTAGCAAAATCTCCCTTCATAAAATGGCTGAAACTTTGAAAAATTATATAAAATCATAGAAAAATCATAAAAAGGAAATTCCAGTTTTGTTAAACTCCACATGAGTATATCTATGCAATCGATATATAATATGATATGCTTTAGTTTAAAGTTTTTGTTGTAGCCGTAGATCTATTTAGATCTGTGTGTTTCTGTGTTTAATTCATAACTGCAGCTCCTATGCTCTAACTATAGTAAAAATTTTATGGTAGGCTACTAATTGTACGCTTGAACTATAGTAAAAATTTTAGCTTCATTGGAGCATGTATGGCTGAGTTATTGATTTACCTAGGTTTATACTTGTATAATAGTTAATAAATAGTTAAAACATGCCCATTATTATTTGGTGGTGTACCAAACATTTAATTTGAAGCTGAGATTTCTATGGGTGATAGATGATAACAAAGCATTGCTACTATAAAAATATTACATGCCCAGAATTAGCAGATTAATTACTACAATAAAAATAAGTTTTAATTGCAAGAAATCATGTGATGCAAAGATAAATCTAAAGCTCAACTTTTTCTGTAACAACGTGGTGATGTTAAGTGTTCAAAATTCATAACGACATCATCAAAAGGCAATGGAACCACATTTTCTAGTTTTACACCTTTTTAACTATTTATCTTTGTAACCCGTTTGTAAACTATTTGTGCTGCAATGGATGTTTTAAATTTTCAGAAAAAAAGATAGCTAGCTATCGTAGTCTACACACTGACAAAACTATCCCAACAGTCGACGGTGAACCATGACGGTGGCGGCTATGGAGTCGTTGTCGGCAGTGGCTGTGGGGCGCCTCGTTTGGTCAACGCTGGAGGAGAACATGGCTCTCGCCTTGTTCGCCATGCATCATGCCGCGTTTCAAGCTGGTGGCGCGAGGATGAGGGGGCAGGCATACATGATGATAGCAAGAAGGGACGGGGGGCTCAAGCCTCCGTACCACCGACACGGTGGCAGTGCAAATGCAGCACCAACAGAAGCTACTCTCGGTAGGGCGGACGTAGTCGTGGCGGTGGTACTAGCTGTGGCAGAACCGCCTAATCTAATGCTTCTCAGGAGTGCTCGTCTTCCATTAGACACTAAGCACCCAAAGGAGAACACTAAATTACTCGGTTCCGTCGGGCACATCCCAGGGGAGAACCCGAAAATCCACATTTTTACATCAGGATCACAAATGAGAGGATAAAGCTTACATAATTCTTAACCATTTCTTATATCACTTTTAATACAACATCAGAGTATAATATTTATTATTATAACAGCGGAATATAATCATATTATCAGAGTTATAAATAATTTAATTGAATATCGGAATATAAACACGTGATCAGAATTACAGCGGAAATAAATATCTAATCATGACATGATGAAGTATTGATATATAAACTAAGACAACAGATTATGAAACTTTTATTTATAAAAATATTTGGTGAGAGTTATAAATAACAACTACGATCGTAGCGTAAAGGAATCCTCGCTGAGCCCACCAGGAGGTATCCACACACAAGGGTCAGCTCTAGCATTCACCTATCACCTGCAACAGGGGAAATAAAACACTGAGTACTCAATTGTACTCAACAAGACTTACCCGACAAGAGGAAAGAAAAGACTCCAAGGATATGCAAGGCTATCTGGCTGGTGAGTTTATTGCATTTACATGAAGCATTACTAAGCGTGCGTCCTTATATTACGCAGCTGATGAACATGCCGATCTTCAGCCTCCTTCAAAGCTTCCAACATGGCAGTTTCCTGGCTCTCCGCAGCTGCAGCACTGGCATGCGCTTCAGCGAGCTGCACCTCGAGCATCTAGGTGAAGATCTCGGCTTTCTCCGCTCGCCGGAGGTAGATCCTCAGTTCCAAGGCTTGCCGGTCATACTGCTCATCCAGAGCAAGTAGATATGTTATCAAGTGCACCACGGTA
Source organism: Miscanthus floridulus (assembly GCF_019320115.1). Lineage (NCBI taxonomy): Eukaryota > Viridiplantae > Streptophyta > Magnoliopsida > Poales > Poaceae > Miscanthus > Miscanthus floridulus. The sequence continues at coordinate 118,166,920 of NC_089581.1, forward strand.
GGACGGTCCTCTTGCGGCTCCCGCCCTTACAAGGCCTCTATGCGAGCCCTCCACGCTCGCCGATTCCTGTCCAAAGGTGGAAAGAACCGCATGGAGGTACGGGCAATGGGATCTTCATAGATCTGGCAAAGGTACCGCAAGGCTTTGCGGGCCACAACCTGGTAGGTGTCGACGAAGCGAAACCCGGTTGCGGTCACACTCCAGGCTTCAGTGAGGTCGGGGAACTCTTCACTCTTCTCGATGTAGACGGTAACCTCACACCATTCAGTGCCATGCTCCTCATACTCACGGCCCTCATACTCGAGACGATCTTTGACTTCGAGCTTTTGTAGGGTGACATGCAGGATTCTGAGAAAACCCTCAACGTTCAGGCAGTAACTACTAACCCAGGCTCCTGCCATTTCTGGCGGTGGTTGGGAGGAAGGCTGAGCGAAGAGCTGGCTCAAAGAAAAAGCTAAGCGAGCTAAAGTGCACCGAGTGGTGGTACCAATGGCTAAGCCAGGCTCTACTTATAAAGGCGGAATGTTCAGTGGTCCTAGCGCGGTCCACCAGGGTTTCCGCACGGGATCACTACGACGAATCGATCAAATTTTGCACGTTCGAGGCGAGCGACGTGTGATGCCATTACTGACTGGTACGACTACAGGGCAGGTGTTCAACAAGAGCGCAGAAAAGAGTATGGGGAAAACGCAGGTCACGACAGGCGTGAACCACGGGCGAATGCGGAGCACGAAGCCACAGTGCAGACCTAACTCTGAAATTGAAACGAGCCAGTCGTGCACAATACGATACACATGACACCTATGTATGGCGTATCTACAAGCAATACGAGCACTACAATGCACAAACAGGATATGCATGAATGCATGTCTTATATGTCCTTTCACTGTTGCCAACATATAGGGCAACCATTCTCAGATTTTTAGCACATCGTTTTCTCCCTGTAGCTAGTCGATACTATCGGACTATGCTCGAGTCAGTGTACCTGCAGAAAACTTGATTAAGCCTACCTAAGTCAGCAGAGTGTCATCTATCCTGGATACATAACCGTAGTAATAGGGCAACTTATATAACTTCGTAGTTGAACGCCCTAACTTTTGCAAAAAAAAATAGGTTGTCAAATTTTAGTTTAGAAAAGGTTTTTGAAGCCTTATTTCCTCATTTGCACTCTGATACCACCTGTGGCAGAACCGCCTAATCTAATGCCACCCAAGAGTGCTCGTCTTCCATTAGACACTAAGCACCCAATGGAGAACACTAAATTACTCGGTTCCGTCGGGCACACCCCAGGGGAGAACCCAAAAATCCACATTTTTACTTCAGGATCACAAATGAGAGGATAAAGCTTACATCATTCTTAACCATTTCTTACATCACTTTTAATACAACATCAGAGTATAATATATATTATTATAACAACATAATGTAGTCATATTATCAGAGTTATAAACAATTTAATTGAATAGCGGAATATAAAACATGTATCAGAATTACAGCGGAAATAAATATCTAATCATGACATGATGAAGTATTGATATATAAACTACCACAACAAATTATGAAACTTTTATTTATAAAAACATTTGGTGAGAGTTATAAATAACAACTACGATCGCAGCGTAAAGAAATCCTCGTTGAGCCCACCAGGAGGTATCCACACACAAGGGTCGGCTCTAGCATTCACCTGTCACCTACAACAGGGGGAATAAAACCCTGAGTACTCAATTGTACTCATCAAGACTTACCCGACAGGAGGAAAGAAAAGACTCCAAGGATATGCAAGGCTATCTGACTGGTGGGTTTATTGCATTTGCAGGAAGCATTACTAAGCGTGCGTCCTTATATTCGATTTTTATTAATAGCCGCATTGGTTCATTAACTAACCATTCTATGTAAGCACATGTGCTACTTTCAAGCATATGATAAGCAATAAGATTTCCTTTTTCCATCTTTCATATTTCATCTTTTAGTTCTTACTACGGTGCTAGACACGAAACAAGCCGTACCGGATCGCCCGGCGATTCGCGAATCAATGCCCCTAGCTGGGTATCCCGAAAACACACGCCCCGCTTGTACCCAAGGCACAAGCAGGACCAACCCATCACCCTCCTGTCCTAGGGTCCTAGGTCCCCGTCCAAACTAGGACTCCAAGCCCCCGCCCCTGAGTCCCAGACTTAGTGCGGTGCAAGGACCTCCTCCACAAAAAAACCCTGACAGTCGGTTCGGAAAGAGCCGAAACCCACGACAAGAGAGCAACAAATCTTCCAAGCGCCCATACCCAAGTATGTGCTCGGGATAATAAGTCTGTGACTTGCCTCGATGGCTTATGCAACGATCGGTCCTTAATCGACACAGACAGGGAAAGCAGTGTAACCAAACCATGCCTCGCGTCTATGATGACACAACCTCTTACACCCACCAATACCCAAACCATATCCCTGCCCGGTCACCATTTTCCTTTCCATCATTTTTATATTTTCCAAGTGATAATAATCCAATAATATATTTCCTATCTCTCGCGAGTGACAGGCAATCACTCGACTTCTACCGGAGTCCTATAGCATAGCATTCTACACGATCCTGTCATACTAGTAAGACTCATGGATAAAGATATGTATATGTAAGTGGGTTTCAATCAACTCCTTAAAACTTAATGCACAAATATAATTTAAACTGTATAAAAGTAGGGGTTATGCACCGGGGCTTGCCTAGGTAAGAGATATATTAAAACGTTAGTATCTGCAGCTTCAGATCATCCACCATCATATGAATAGAAAGCCCATTGCATCATCTCCTAGAGAGAATACCATTACACCATCTTTGGATTCCCAATCATCCTTCAATTGGTCCGTTGATCCATCACCATACCTATATGATATGCATTGATGCAATGCATAGATGTAAATAACCAATGACAGCCGAAACACTTAGAAATCCGATCACGCCTCACAAGCTAATGAGATAGCTCTAACGCTGGTCTACGCATTCATGTTGTCGAATAAGACGTTATTTCCCAACAATTGTTTGAGTTATATAAACCTAAGTTGTTTTTATCCTATTCTATCAATTTAATCTTTATTCGCAATAGGACATCATTATATATAGCAAAACTAATTATTCTGGAGCTACAAAAATTACAGTGAGTACCTAATATTGCTAGGAGCCTATTCTAAAAATTTCAGATTCAATACTATTATCAATTTATCAAAACAATTCCTACAAGTTTATATTTTTACAATATTAAGCACCTTAAATTAATTATATAGCTTCCAAGAATATTATCACACTATGTGAACAAAATATACTAACAGGTAGATCATGATTTTAGGAACTAAACAAAACTGGTTTCACAATTTTTGGATTCCTACACAATTTTATTTTGATTTTACAAATTTATTCCCGACACTAAATTAGCTAAATGTTTTAGAAAGCCAAAGGGACCAGCAGGCACCAAATCGGCCCAGTGGCGACCGGCGGTACCAGGCCGGCCCAGCGGGCGCGCGACAGCGGTCTAGGCGCGGCAATGACCGGCCGACCCAGCAGGCGAGCGCAAACAGTGGCCCGGGCGACACGGTCAAGGCATGGTGGCGATAGGCCGACCCAATGGCGCGTGGGCGAGCCAGACGCGCCGGCAGCGGCCCAGGCACGGGCGGCGACCAGCCGGCCCAGCCAGGAAAGCCCAGAGCACGCTGTCCCTTATGCAAAAAGAACCCCAGATTTTTAACTAATAATATATGATCTAGATCACTATTCAAATGAGTCATCTATTCTTCACCTAGCACCCTATAATTGTTTATATTTACAAATCGCGGTCCCCGAGCGACTACAAAGCAGAGCAGCGTAGCAACTCCTGGCTGGCCGGCACCGGTTCTGGCCGAGGGACTCGCCGGCGACGCAGGGCGAGCGGCGAGGCGTGTGGGCCCCCGCGCGGAGACAACGTGGCCGTGGAGAGCGACCCGGGGGGTAGGTCACCTGACGGTGGGTAGGGCGCGACTGCCCGCGTCGGCACGATTCACCGGCGGCGGCGCACGTGCTCCGGCAACCTGCGACCCCGGAGACGGAAACAAAAAGACGGGAGAGCATCAGTACCTTACCCCGGACATGGCTACGGTGTCGTCTGGAGCAGAAATGGCATGTGCTAGAATGGCCACGTGCGCGGTGATGGGCGGCGGCGCTCTGAGCGTCGAACGGCCGTGTGAGCTCGTCGCCGGTGAATGTCCTGACCAAGCCGAGACGAGCATCATATAGAGGAGGTTAAGGCGAGTTAGAAATTGCATTCGATCGAACTGCTACCGCAACCTTGGGCCTTACCCCCAAATCTCATAGCACGATGGTGAACTGATGGACAGCGAGGGGACACACCAAATTGGTGGCCAACGGTGCTTGGCTGAGGCTCAGTGCGGTAGGGCGCCTATCTAGCTTCCCAAGCTACTCGCAGGTGCGAGGAAAAGAGCTGTGAAACTCGCTATCGCGTAGGAGGGAGGAGAAGACAACGGCCATGGTGTGGTGCGGCCGAGGGAAAAGCACACAACGAGCCAGGCAAATTAAAGCGAACGATCACGGTCGGTGGAGCGATGCGAGCACGTACACACATGCGAGTGGAGTGCCGGCGCGATGCACTTGAACCGAAACGGCCAAGCCTGAGTAGAGCTCACCGCCGTCGGCTAGCGGGACGGGGTGGATAGGTAGGGCAGAGCAGGGAGTTGTCCCGTCGCAACAGCGGTCGGGGCCAACGACACAGTCGCGACGACTTGGCGCACGCCCTAGGACTATGCGCGGTCGGTGGAGCGGACGGCGAGGGCAAGCACCACGCCGGCCACGCGACAGCGACTGCGGCATCGGCTCGACCCCACGTGATACGGCGGACAACACACGCGCGTGGGCTCACACGGCTTGGCAGCACGGCAGGGAGCGGCTGTGGCCAACTCATCCCGACATGGGGCCGGCATAGGCGCGGGCACGACACGGTACCGCAAGGAGGCGGCAGCTGCCTAAGGAGTGTCGTGGCCCTATGCGCGGCAACAGCAGTCGACGACGCGTGAGGCGCGGCAGGACAGGTCGCAGAAACGCAGCGTGGCAGCGGCTGCGGCTTGCCGACGGAAAGCAACAGCTAGCGACTGGACGGGCAAACGGCCAGCGGCAGGCACCACGACCAGCCATAGCCAAGCCTGGTCGACATCGGTTGGCCCGCGCGGGCGAGCCCGGCACGGCGACGCTGAGACCGCGCGCGGTTACCGTGCCCACAGGCCAAACTGCCCGAGGCCAAGCTCGTGCACGAAATTTGAAGCACGTGCAAAAACCCATCTAACTCATTTTGGGTTCAACCATCTAAACTACACTCAAGAAGGTGCGTCGGGCTATCAACCAAAGCTAAAACATGCCACTACTCGTTAATTAGATTTCACGAAATAAATTCATGAACTTGGTGTCGTCAAACCATTTCTAACCTGAAAGTTTTCTAAATCTTTGAGCTGGGTTCACATCCAAGTCCCCTTTCTAGGCCCTAAGAAACACTGGCTAACCGTATTATGTTGCTAAAACAAAAGTTGCATTATTTTCTACAAAATTTGTACTTTAATTTTTATTAAAATCCAAACACACGTTCTATATTATTGTCGCTCTATAAAAATCACTTTTCAAATATGTTTTAAATCGAAAATCCGAGAAACTCGTTTTGAAAATTTTCTTAGGCCTAAATTACGGTGCTAAACGAGCTCGTAACACCAGGGGTGTTACACTAGCGATGAAAAGAACGGTCATCCCAATGAGGTAGCCACTGCGAGTGGGTATTTTATAGATGACGAAAGTAGTACGAGAAGGACTAGCTGCTAGTAGATATTCTAATATATTAAGGCAGTTTGCTTTGGCCATCTCCTAGCCCATCCACCTCGCTCCAAATGTTCCTGGCCGTCCGATCTTCAGTTCAACGTCCCAGATTGCTCGAAGCGGATTCTCGACGACAACCGATTCTCGTGTCTCTAGTTGGCTTCTCTTGCTTCTACTCTACTTCTCTCGCTTCTCGTCTGAATCCGAACAGTCAAATATATATAACAACTTTAGCTTCTGCTTCCCGATTCTTCTTCTCACCCCGTCCTCTCTGTCTCCTCGCTCTCTCTGCCGGCCTCTTCCTCCCGATGCGGAAACAGGCGCGAGTGTGGCATGGTGGCGCCGACCGCCCTCCTCCTCCTCCGTCTCCTGCTCCTCCTTCTCCTCCTCGTCCTCCCTCCCTCTCTCCCTCACCTACCTCTCGCCTCCCTCCCCTTCCTATCTCTCTCTCTCCTTCCCTCCTGGTGTTAGTATATAGACGTTTTACATATGGGTAAAAGTAAAATGTACTAAAAGATCCGCCGGGCGTGCCAATGTGTGCTAACTCTAACTGTGCCGCCTAGGGGCCATATGGTATCGTTGATAAGCTGATGACGACATCTCATTTAGATCAGCCCGGGGCAGGCTTTGCCCCACATCTTATCTCTAATGGTTTTTTTTTGAATTTATCTATCTCATTTAGTTTCGGTGACTTGCGGCCTCCATCGCCGCTGGTCCCATGGAACCCCTAGAGCCTCTCCATTTTTTTTGCAATGGCTGCTTTGAGGATGAGAGGATAAAAGTTGAAGATGAACTTTCAGACCTCCTGAACTTTCATCCTAGATCCGTCACTCTAGTGGATCATGCCTTCGTGGATCACTATTGATGGTGCGGATAGCGCATCACTTATAGCCGGGAGAAGTGCACGCTCGACGACTTTTATTTTCTTTCTTTTTCCTTTTGTTTTGGACACAGGAAACCACTCTATCGATGATAATTGATGCCATGGCATACATAACAAATACAACATAAATGACTAAAAATACGCATACAAAATTGCTGGTGGTTAGATTGTCAGCTTTGATGGTGGAATTATAAGTATTTTGGCAACGCGGTAGGCATAATGCCGTCATCGAATAGGAGATCGAAGAGGAAATAGAGACGGTTGTGCCAGCAGTGCGGTGGGTATGTGTGGGTTATCAGTGCCGATATATTTAATTACACACCAAATTTGATACCCATAGTAATCAGTTCTATATCCTACCAATTACCTAACCTCTTCTTGCTGATGTAACAAAATGGTTTGGAGGTCTAGACCAGCATTATAAAACCTTTGGTTCCGGGGAAAAGCGAAAACTGGCACTGGCATCTAATCAAGTGACGCTTTATGCAGAATGTACGTGTTGTGCCGTACTGCCGTCTGCCGAAACCGTTGCATTGGATGGACAGTGTCGGGAATCATGTCGAGCAACCGACCAGGCGGCCATGTCCATTCAATGGTCAATGGCGCAGGATATATATCTGGTCCGCGGAAGCAATAAACAAACGAAAAGAAGAAGTAAGCTTTTGGGCCTCAATGATCGCAAGTGTCACCTAAAACGCTCACAAGTGTGCTCCAACACATCGATTACGTATGCAGTACCGGCAAAGCTGCAAGTGCACAGGTTGGTTGCTTGCAGCAGAAGTACTCTCTGTGCCGCATTGAGGTTAAACTAAACTAATGTCTGTTCGCAAAAAGAAAAGAAAAGAAAAGAAAAGAAAAACTAAACTAGCGTCTGAGGACTTACGAACACCCTCCATTTGGAGGGACCGTGCTCCGTGCATGCATGATGGTTGATTTGATGCCTTGGGCGCGCAGGACGACGGAAGGCGAGAGTAGCGCATGCAGCCCTGGGCGCGCAGGACGACGGAAGATAATCATTCGGCGGCCAAGGCCGACACGACACGACACTCATCATTGGGTCTCAGTCGTCTCACCAGCGTGCCGTCTCCCTGCCGGGGACGTTCGTTCTCCTCTGACCATTTGGCCGGCGGCGGGCGGGGGTAACGAACGGCGCGCGCGGCGAAGGAGCGAAGGAAAGGCCTTCGATGCCGCCGGTTCGTCGTCAGGCTTTTAGATCTGCTTTTCCCGGCCGCACGTTGTGTTGCTGGTGACCGGTGGGCTGAGCGAGCTCGGCAGGCGTCTTTTCTCTCTCTGCCGCACTGCGCCTTTCCGGCCTTGGCGTGCATGCATCAGCAATTCAGCATGCAAAGGTCCAAGTGTCCGACAACAAGAAAAGCAGATAGTCTTCTTCAACTTCAAGAGGCGTAGAGTCTTCCAAATTAAAGCAAACACATTCACTGTAAAGTGAAGAGTGCCCACTTAATCCCCAAGATGACATAGTCATGTGGTGCCAGGGTCCAAAGTAGAAGAATAGTAGAAGACCAGCCGAGCAGACAGCCAGTCCCCGGGCATAGCCTCGAGATGAAAACAAGCACATTCACCGTAAGGTGAAGTATGACCACTTAGTCCTCGAGCCTGACAGTAGATGACGTACTCATGTAGTGCCAGGGTCTAAAGTAGAAGAATAGTAGAAGACCAGCCGAGTAGGCAGCCAGTCCCCGGGCGTAGCCCTGAGATGAGAACAAGCACATTCACCGCAAGGTGAAGTGTGGCCACTTAATCCCCGAGCCTGACAGTAGGTGACATAGTCACGTGGTGCCAGGATAAAAAACAACAGTCAACTTGGAGAAAACAGAATCGCGGAGAAAACACTGGAGTAATGGCTGTATAGTAGTAATTACTGAGCCGTAACGGTTGGCGGAGATGTCGACGAATATTCGGCGAGCCGTAACAAATTGCGGAGATAAATCGGCGATACAGGCTGCAGTTGCGCAGAAGTCCAAGTAATGGTCCACCTTGCTGTTGCGGAGAATTCAGAGAGGCGCCAATCTGTGGCAGAATCGCCCGAAATAGCGTACTTACGGAGGCGCTCGTCTTCCACCAGACACTAAGCACCCCGAAAGCAACTACATCGAGCGGTGTCCGTCGGGCACACCCCGAGGAAGAACCCGAAAGATCCACATTTTTCCCAATGATCCAATAATGAGAACGAGTTATAACACAAGTCCATTTCATACATTAGACATTCTTAAAAAGTACATTATTACAATACCAAACACAGAGTGCGGAATGATAAACAACGGAATATTAAAAGACAACATCTAGCGCTAAGATAACGAGGATTCCGTCTAAGCCCACCAGAAGGATCCTCCACACAAGGTACTCCTCAAGCATCACCTGCAACAGGGGTAAATAAACCCTGAGTACACAATGTACTCACAAGACTTATCCGACCAGTGGGAATACTTTCCCAACTCCAAGGAATATGCTAGGCTTTATGGTTGCTGGTTTTCTTTAGCAGAAAGCAATACTAATAGTGAGTCCTTATTGATGCTTTATTATTATCAGCCGTATTAGGTTTCATCTAGTCAATCTATATAAGCACCTGTTCTACTTTCAAGCAAGGGTTGAGCAATCAATACTGTTCCTTCTTCTTTTCCACTTCCAGTTCTTACTACGGTGCTGAACCGCAGACAAGCCATACCGGATAGCCCGGCGATTCACGAATCAATGTGCCCAGCTGGGTGCCCCAAAGACACACGCCCCGTTTGTACCCCAGGCACAAGCTGGACTAACCCACCACTCTCCTATCCTGGGTGTCTAGGTCCCCGTCCAAACTTGGACTCCAAGCCTCCGCCCCTGAGTCCTGGACTCAGTGCGGTGCAAGGACCTCCACCACCTCCTCTTCCCATCAGTCGGTCCGGAAAGAGCCGGATCCATGACAAGAGAGCGGCAAGCCTTCCCTGCGCCCATACCCAAGTATGCGCTCGGGACAATAATCTATGACTTGCCTAGAGTCATATGCAACGATCGGACCTTAATCGACACAGACAGGGAAAAAGTGTAACCGGGCTATGCCCTGTTGGCCGTAGGACACAACCCCTCACACCCACCAGTACCAAATCCATATCCCTGCCCGGTCACCATTCACCTTTCCTGTATTTCATCATGATATCATAGTTTAATCACCTATTTGCGAGTAACGACAGGTTACCCACGCTACCGATATCATGAGCATAGCAGCTACTTGACCTGTACTAGTAGGACTCATGGTAGATATATTTATGCATGTAGTTTCCATAAAATTCCTATAACGTAAATGCATATCATATACATATATTTAGTGATCCTTTAAAAATAGGGGTTATGCACCAGGGCTTGCCTTGGGCAGGTGTCGGGTCAGCAAGGTCAGTACCAACGGGCTCCTGGGCTCCCTCCTATGCGAATAGCTCCTCCTCGTACTCCTCGATCACCTCGTCGTACTCCGGCTCGCAGACGGGTACGAAGTCTACCTGTTCATGATCTACATGAAATGATGATGCAATGCTTAATAAGATGATGACAACAACTCTTCGCCTAAAAGTACATCTATTAAACTACTAAGTGAGGTCTACCCACTAAGGCTAAGCTACGTATTGTCACCACCAACAAGTACTAAACATGGCATCCATTCTTATAGCAATTACCAATGTTCCTACTCCTAACGCTAATTTACACTATATGCGATAAAGCAAAGGTAATAGCCACTCTATCTAACAACTCGTTCTAAGGCTACAAAATTTACAGCAAGCACATAATATCCTAGTGAACCTACTGTAAAATTTCTAAAGCTAAAACTATTACCGATTTGCCACAAGAATTCCTATAAACATTAATCTACATAATGCTAAGTTTTCTAATTAGAATTTATGAGCCTATAATCATAACAGCTAACTGTGAACTAACTACACTAACAGATAGATGGTATTTTTGCGAACCTAACAAAATTAGTTTCACTATTTTTGGACAACCGCGCAATTTACTACGATTTATCAAAGTTGGATTCATAACTAACATTAAATAAGCATTTCTAATCTTTGGAAAATACAAAAACGAAACCTGGCTTCGCGGCCCACTACGCATGGCCTGGCCTGCACCTGTGCAACGCGCGTCAATGCAGCGCGGCCCACGCGCGCATGTGCGCGGCCCAGCCGCCTTCCCTCTCTACGCGCGTCAGCAGGCCATGGCATGGCCCACGCGGAGGCGCGGCCCACGGCCAAAGGCCCATGACGGGAGAGACCCGCGTGCAGCGACAAATATGCACGGACACCCTTGGTTGATTCGGTATTTACAGCAACTCAACGACACTATTTCACTAGTCTACCATTTTTCAGCAGCACCCTCCCCTTTCTCAATCTTCCTCACGGCAAAGCCCCTAGCAGCCGTGCGCTCTGGCGTGATGCCGCAGGCACCGAGCGGCCACACCGGCGCCACCCGACCCTACTAGGCCTAGCTAGGGAGCTGACGAGTACCTCAAAGACAACGCGCGGCGACTGGGGTGATACGGCGAGCGGAGGCATAGTCCCGAGCTCCCTCCCCGGTGATGGCTCCCCTCCTGCAGTGGCGGGCGCGTTCCCGTGAGTGGCAACAAAAATGGAGCAAACAACAAAGCTAACGAGCTCCAGTGACTACCCACGATTACCTTTATGCTAACGATACGGTTGGAGGTGGCACGAGCAGAGTTGGTCGCGTGCACACCGACCCAGCGATGGCGCCCGACGATGGCACGGCCGCGGGGGTGGTGGCTGGCCTACTGCAAAGTCATGGCTGCGGTGCACAGGGTGCTCAGGAGGGTAAGGTCGAGCTAGGGATACACTGAATTGCTACAAGGTGCTCGGAGTGACTGGCTCGCCGTTGGAGGGCATCCGCCCGGTCTTATGGAGCCAGTGGCGCGACAATTTGAAATTAAGGTATAGTGGGGCGATAACTGCAGCGTGGTGGGGTAGGTTGGAGGGCCGGCTACCTAGCGGAGCTGCGGGCAAGACCAATTGAAGCACGGTACAGTTACCATGATGAATTTGAAGGGCGACCCTGCCGGTCATGGCGACAGCGGAGACAGGGGACCTTGGAGCGGCTTGGCTCGGACCTACTGTGGATGTCAACACAATTACCAGCGTGTACGTCTAAGGGGGAGCAGTAGGTCGTGGCTCCATGCGCCAGTCAGCACGGCACGGCAGCAAGCCGACGAGGCAACAGCACGGTGACGAAGCGGGCAGCGTCCGACAAGGGACACAGCATGATTGTGACACTGAGGTGACGGCGGGGCAGGTGATCTATCTGTGCGCGTGCAGCCAAGGTGGGTCAAAGGGAGCAGCGGCGGCGTGGCGATGGTGGCGTGTAGCGTGGATCCGGCATGCTCCCGGCCAAGGCAGTGCAGAGCAGGGCATGGCACGGCGGTGCACGGTCGGGGTCTTGGCGCAGTGCGTTAGCTAATGAGGTGACCCATGCTCTCGCGAGTATAGCAAGCATCCGAGGCCGTAGCACAGGGCCCACTTGCGTCACAACATGGCGGCATGAGCAGTAGCGGAGACCTTGGCCGACGGTGGGCAGCAGCGTGGCCGAGGCCGGCGGCAGGGCAGTAGCTTGGCCGAGGCGGGCAGCGGAGGCAGGCGGACCTAGCGTGCAATGCCAGAGCCACGCCCGTTCGTAGACCCGGTGAAGGAATGCAGCTGGCGCGACAGTGGACGTGGCCTGTGCGACAGGGCGCTGGCAAGCAAGCAGGGGTGGTGACCACGCCCAGAGCTCACCTAGGTGCCGTGCATGATTTTTAAAGCAGCAGAAAAAGTCATACACGATGCTCCAAACACCAAACTATTTGCTCTATGCACGAGAGGGTACATTAAGCTATCCATCGCAGTCACGACATCGCGCTACTGCTTAAGCCGATCGCTCCACAGAGCTTGCCAAAAGTGGCATCGTCGACCACTTCCGAAACTTACGCGAACGACGTTGAAGCAAACGATTCTACGTCGGAATCCAAACCCAACCTACTCGAGGTACTAACCAGCTATCCTTGTCTGACCACACCTATTTTATCGCCGTTAGCCAAACGTTCTTTAGCCTTTTTGTTTCCAGAACAATTCGGTTACACAGTATTATATGAAACGTAACCATGGACTCATGTTTCATATGATTGTTTCAAGTGCCGAACATCGAATTATACTTTATGTCATACACATATGCACATAATTCAGATGCTTATGAAATGTTTAAGCAAAACATTACAATGTAACACCGGGGTGTTACAAATCTACCCCCCTAAAACAAAATCTCGACCCAAGATTTCGTGTGCCTAGTGTGAGAAAGAGGTAGGGAGTACATTTAGCACAATAACTAACTATCCGACCCAGAGAGGAGATGGGGGTAATGCTTTAATATGTAGCTCTCTTGCTCCTAGGTGGCTTCGTCTTCTGAATGATTTTGCCATTGCACCTTGTAAAATTTTATCACACTGTTCCTGGTCACTCTCTCCTTCTCATCCAAGATTTTTATAGGATGCTCTACATAAGACAGATCAGGTTGGAGCGGAAGTCCTTCTATTTCCATAGATTCTTCAGGAACTCATAGGCATTTCTTCAATTGCGAGACGTGAAATACATTGTGAACCGCCGAGAGAATTTTAGGGAGTTGGAGACGATAAGCAATGGGGCCACACTGCTGCAACACCTTGTATGGACCCACATACCGAGGGGCTAACTTGCCATGGACACCAAACCGATGTACCCCTCTCATAGGAGATACCTTGAGATACACATAATCCCCAGCTACAAATTCCAAAGGCCTTCTTCGCTTGTCTGCGTAAGCCTTCTGCTGGCTCTGAGCTGCCTTCAAGTGTTCACGAATTATATTTACTTTCTCTCGAGCCTCCTTTATGAAATCAGGCCTGAAGTACCCATGGTCTCCTACTTCAACCAAGTTTAGTGGCATCCTACACTTCTGCCCATATAAAGCTTCAAATGGTGCCATGCGGATACTCTCTTGGTAGCTGTTATTTTATGAAAATTCTGCCAGCTTCAAACACTGATCCCACTTCTCAGGAAAAGAGATGGTGCAAGCCCGTAGCATATCCTCAAGCACTTGGTTCACCCCTTCAGTTTGACCATCCGTTTGTGCGTGGTATGCCAAGCTTCTGAGAAGACAAGTACCCAGACATTCCTAGAGTTTCTCCCAGAAACGAGAGACAAAAACTGACCCTCTATCAGAGATGATGGTGAGAGGAACTCCATGTAGGGTCACAATCCGATCAAAGTATATCTTCGCATACTTCTTGGTAGTGTATCTAGTATCCACTGAAAGGAAGTGGGCAGACTTGGTGAGACGGTCCATAATGACCCAAATAGAATCAAAGCCCGTGGAGGTGTGGGGTAAACCCACAATGAAATCTAGAGAAATATCCTCCTATTTCCAAACAGGAATGGGCAAAGGCTGCAGATATCTAGGAGCACACATATGATCTGCCTTGACTCTACCACAAGTTTCACACTCCACAACAAACTGGGTGATATCTTGCTTCATGTAGGACCACCAGTACAGTTGGCGCAGATCATGGTACATCTTGTTGCTACCAGGGTGGATAGACAGCTTTGAATGATGGGCTTCATTCAAAATCTTTCTTTTTAGCTCTTCATTGGATGGAACCACTAGTCTATCATTGTATCTCACAACCCCCTGGTCATCAATGCTAAAATGAGGTCCACACCCTTCAGCCAGCAACTTCTTGATGTGAGGAATCTCTTCGGAGTCTTCCTTCTACTCCTGAATAATTTGCTCCAGCAATTCTGAGGTCAATGCAATCTGAGCTAGCACCTCTGTGTGGTGGAGTGACAAGGGTATTTCCTCAATCTGATGCGACTTATGACTCAAAGCATCAGCTACCATATTGGCTTTTCCTGGATGATAATGGACTTCCAAATTATAATCCTTGATCAACTCTAACCATCTCCTTTGCCTCATGTTTAGCTCAGACTGAGTGAAAATATACTTAAGGCTCTTGTGGTTAGTGAAGATATGCACTTTGTTGCCCAACAGATAATGCCTCCAAATCTTCAGAGAGTGAACTACAACAGCTAGCTCTAAATCATGGGTGGGGTAGTTCACCTCATGCTTCTTCAGTTGGCGCGAAGCATAAGCTATCACACGCCCATCTTGCATAAGCACACACCCCAATCCCATCTTCGAGGCATCACAATAAACATCAAAGGGTCTATCGATATCCGGTTGAGCCAACACAGGAGCAGTGGTCAGAAAAGTCTTCAAAGACTGAAAAGCTTCTTCACAAGCTGGACTCCAATCAAACTTAGCTTCTTTCTGGAGTAGCTTGGTCATGGGTTGGGCTATCTTGGAGAAATCCGGGATGAAATGCCGATAGTATCTAGCTAGACTAAGGAACTGACGGATCTGGTGCACAGACCTAGGAGACTTCCAATCTACATCTTGCACCTTGCTGGGATCTACCGAAACGCCTTTAGGTGTCAATACATGCCCCAAAAACTGCACTCGATCTAACCAAAACTCGCACTTGCTGAATTTAGCATACAGCTAGTGCTCCCTTAGTCAAGTCAGTACTATCCGAAGGTGACGGGCATGCTCTTCATCATTCTTGGAATAGATCAAGATGTCATTAATGAAAACCACCACAAACTTATCCAACTCCGGCATGAAAACTGAATTCATCAGGTACATGAAGAAGGCCGGGGCATTGGTGAGACTGAAAGACATCACTAGGTACTCATACAACCCATACCTAGTAGAGAAAGCTATCTTTGGTATATCCTATGGCCTGATCTTAATCTGATGATAGCCCGATCGGAGATCTATCTTCGAGAACACCTTGGCACCAACTAACTGATCAAACAAAGTATCTATGCGGGGCAAAGGATACTTGTTCTTAACTGTTACCGCATTGAGGGGGCGGTAATCCACACACATTCGCAGAGTACCATCCTTCTTCTTCATGAAAATAGCTAGGCAATCCCATGGTGAAGAACTTGGGCAGATGAATCCTTTGTCCACCAACTCCTCCAGTTGCTTCTTCATTTCTGCTAGTTCTCTCGGAGTCATGCGGTATGGGCATCTGGAGATAGGAGCAGTACCAGGCTCAAGCTCAATGGAGAATTCTACCTCATGGTCTGGTGGCAATCCAGGAAGATCTTCAGGGAAAACATCTGGGAACTCACACACTACTGGAATAAAGGTAAGATCAGGAATGGCTTCAGCATGGACAGCAACAGGTAAGACTGGTTCTGAGGGTATGATGAGAGACATCCTATCCTTAGAAGAAGGAAGCCGTAACTCCACACTTCTTCTCTTCATATCCAATACTACCCCATACACCCGCAACCAGTTCATTCCAAGAATAGCATCAATGCCTTGCCCAGGCATTATCATGAACTATAGGCGGTAAGTGTGGGTGGCTAATACCAAACTTACTATATTCGTGTGGGTATTGATGAACATCTGTGAACCCGCAGTAAGGATCTTATAGGCATACGGTATAGCCAATAGTGATAAGTTGTGCCGCTCTACAAACCCCATGCTCATAAAGGAATGCGATGCACCAGAATCAAACAACACCAAAGCTGGATGGGATTCGATGGTAAACATACTAGCCATAACTATCTCCTGCTACACAACCTGCTGAGCATCCATGAAGTGCACCTGACCAGATCTGTTGGGCACCTTCCTCTTGATGATAGTCCTCTTAATAAGCCTGGAATTTGTAGACGGCTGAGACGACTGAGCTGTCTGATGCTGAGGACACTCCCTGGCATAGTGGCCATCCTTGCTACACTTGAAACAAGCACCAGGCTTGTTCTTGAACCCCTAACAAGGTGGGACTTGCTGGCCCTGAGTCTGTTGAGGCTGCACCTGCTGCGGAGGTGCTTTGTACTGAGTAGAGGAAGTCTACGATGTCTGCTGGGGTGACCAGAACGGAGGCCCGCCGGATGGTTGATAGGTCCCCCACCTAACAATTTGTACCTTCTGTGTATGAGGGTGGCTAGAGGATCTAGCTGCCACCCACTTCCTCTTCCAATCTACCTACGATGCCCGCTGAAAACCCTCAAGAGCAATAGCGGCGTTCATCAGAGCCCCAAAGTTCTGATAGTTCCCCAGATACAGCTTCCCCCGAAGGGAAGGAGTGAGACCACGAAAGCAGTGATCCCTCTTCTTATCATCCGTATCCACCTGACTACCAGCATACTGAGCCAAGTGGTTAAACTAGGTCACATACTCCATTACCATCCTGCTCCCCTAGCACAGCTCTAGGAACTCGGTCACCTTCTGGTTGATAACACCAGCAGGGATGAAGAACTCGTGGAAGGCGGTGGAGAACTCCTGCCACGTTGCCGGATGATTCGGCAGCTTCGCAGCCTAAAAAGTTTCCCACTAGGCACCTACGGACCCCAAAAGCTGCTAAGACACAAAGTGCACCTTCAGGTCGTTGGCCACTCCGAGCAGCCGAAACTTCTGCTCCAGCGTGCGAAGCTAGTGCTCCACCTCCAAAGGCTCATCCAACGGCGTGAACATGGGCAGGTGGGTCTTGAGGAAGTCCTAGTAAGAGGACTGTCCCTCAGGACAGCGAGCACCACCCCCATTCCCACCGTTGCCCCCGGGGCCTCCGCGGGCAAGGCCCGCGATGGCCTATGCCATAATATCCATGGCATGAGCAGTCTCCTAACGAGCAGCGGCTGACTCCTAGCGAGTAGCCAATAGCTCCACCATGATCTCAGTGGGGGTCATCGGCGGAGGCGGTGGCGGTGGTGGGAAAGGATGAGGAACCAAAGGTGGAACCTCCTAAGCTCCCCCGTTGCCACGCTCAAAGGCCCGAGCACTGTCACCTTGGCCCTCGTTGGCCACCCCCGAACTGGTGTTCCCACGTCCAGACCTCAGATTCATCTGTAAGAGAGACGCACCATCCATTAGAAGACCCTCCTGATCAGAATCTAGGGATTAAAGAGATGACAACACATTTATTAAAGCCTTCATTTAGTTAGTCCTACCAATTTACTAATTTCATTATACGTGAAGGGGGATTTATAGTTCAAGTAAGATGCTATTATATGATGCATGCTTTGACCTATACGTTCACTCAAGCCGGAATATAGCGGCATTCATAAAATTTTTGGCACATCGCACACTCACTTTCCGTCTACTAAGCGATTTCTTACGCAACATAAGTCAGTGTACCCGCAGAAACTGATTAGATAAAACCAGTGCCGCTATCCTAGATATACCATATAGCTAGGGCTTATACTTATATAACTCAACTTAATCGCATCCTACTTTTCGCAACACTTTTCTTGGTCAAATTTTTAGTTTTTGAAAAGAGTGATGGAACTCGTGACCATTATTGGCTCTAGTACCAACTGTGGCAGAACTACCCGAAATAGCGTACTTACAGAGGCGCTCGTCTTCCACCAGACACTAAGCACCCCAAAAGCAACTACATCAAGCAGTGTCCGTTGGGCACACCCCGAGGGAGAACTTGAAAGATCCACATTTTTCCCAAGGATCCAATAATGAGAACGAGTTATAACACAAGTCCATTTCATACATTATATATTCTTAAAAAGTACATTATTACAATACCAAACACAGAGTGCGGAATGATAAACAACGGAATATTAAAAGACAACATCTAGCGGTAAGGTAACAAGGATTCCGTCTGAGCCCACCAGAAGGATCCTCCACACAAGGTACTCCTCAAGCATCACCTACAACAGGAATAAATAAACCCTGAGTACACAATGTACTCACAAGACTTATCCGACCAGTGGGAATACTTTCCCAACTCTAAGGAATATGCTAGGTTTTATGGTTGCTGGTTTTCTTTAGCAGAAAGCAATACTAATAGTGAGTCCTTATTGATGCTTTATTATTATCAGCCATATTAGGTTTCATCTAGTCAATCTATATAAGCACCTGTTCTACTTTCAAGCAAGGGTTGAGCAATCGATATTGTTCCTTCTCCTTTTCCACTTCTAGTTCTTACTACGGTGCTGAACCATAGACAAGCCATACCAGATAGCCCGGTGATTCATGAATCAATGTGCCCAGCTGGGTGCCCCGAAGACACACGCCCCGCTTGTACCCCAGGCACAAGCAGGACTAACCCACCACTCTCCTGTCCTAGGTGTCCAGGTCCCCGTCCAAACTTGGACTCCAAGCCCCCACCCCTGAGTCCCAGACTCAGTGTGGAGCAAGGACCTCCATCACCTCCTCTTCCCATCAGTCAGTCTAGAAAGAGATGGATCCACGATATGAGAGCGGCAAGCCTTCCCTGCGCCCATACCCAAGTATGCGCTCGGGACAATAATCTATGACTTGCCTAGAGTCATATGCAATGACCAGTCCTTAATCGACACAGACAGGGAAAAAGTGTAACCGGGCTATGCCCTGTTGGACGTAGGACACAACCCCTCACACCCACCAGTACCAAATCCATATCCCTGCCCGGTCACCATTTACCTTTCCAGTATTTCATCAAGATATCATAGTTTAATCACCTATTTGCGAGTAACGGCAGGTTACTCATGCTACCGATATCCTGAGCATAGCAGCTACTCTACCTGTACTAGTAGGACTCATGGTAGATATATTTATGCATGTAGTTTTCATAAAATGCCTATAACATAAATGCATATCATATACATATATTCAGTGATCCTTTAAAAATAGGGGTTATGCACCAGGGCTTGCCTTGGGTAGGTGCCAGGTCAGCAAGGTTAGTACCAACAGGCTCCTA
This sequence comes from Miscanthus floridulus, assembly GCF_019320115.1. Lineage (NCBI taxonomy): Eukaryota > Viridiplantae > Streptophyta > Magnoliopsida > Poales > Poaceae > Miscanthus > Miscanthus floridulus. The sequence goes on from NC_089581.1 coordinate 118,186,392, forward strand.
GGCACCCTCCTGTGTGAATAGCTCCTCCTCGTACTCCTTGATCACCTCGTCGTACTTCGGCTCGTAGACGGGTACGAAGTCTACCTGTTTGTGATCTATATGAAATGATGATGCAATGCTTAATAAGATGACAACAACAACTCTTCACCTAAAAGTACATCTATTAAACTACTAAGTGAGGTCTACCCACTAAGGCTAAGCTACGTATTGTCACCACCAACAAGTACTAAACATGGCATCCATTCTTATAGCAATTACAGCGAACTCAACGACACTATTTCACTAGTCTACCATTTTTTAGCAGCACCCTCCCCTTTCTCAATCTTCCTCACGGCAAAGCCCCTAGCAGCCGTGCGCTCTGGCGTGATGCCGCAGGCACCGAGCGGCCACACCGGCGCCATCCGACCCTACTAGGCCTAGCTAGGGAGCTGACGAGTACCTCAAAGACAACGCGCGGCGACTGGGGTGATACGGCGAGCGGAGGCGCAGTCCTGAGCTCCCTCCCCAGTGATGGCTCCCCTCCTACGGTGGCGGGCGCGTTCCTATGAGTGGCAACGAAAATGGGGCAAACAACGAAGCTAACGAGCTCCAGTGACTACCCACGATTACCTTTATGCTGATGATACGGCTGGAGGTGGCACGAGTAGAGCTAGCCATGTGCACACCGACCCAGCGACGGCGCCCGGCGATGGCACGGCCGTGGCGGTGGTGGCTGGCCTACTTGCAAAGTCACGGCTATGGTGCGCAGGGTGCTCAGGAGGGTAAGGCGGAGCTAGGGATACACTGAATTGCTACAGGTGCTTGGAGTGACTGGCTCACCGTTGGAGGGCGTCCGCCCGATCTTATGGAGCCGGTGGCGCGGCGATTTGAAATTAAGGTATAGTGGGGCGATAACTACAGCGCGGTGGGGTATGTTGCAGGGCCAGCTACCTAGTGGAGCTGTGGGCAAGACCAATTGAAGCTCGGTATAGTTACCACGATGAATTTGAAGGGCAACCCTGCCGGTCATGGCGATAGCAGAGACAGGGGACCTTGGAGCGGCTTGGCTCAGACCTACTGTTGATGTCAACGCAATTACCAGCGTGTACGTCTAAGGGGGAGAAGTAGGTCATGGCTCCATGCGCCAGTCAGCACGGTGCGACAGCAAGCCGACGAGGCAACGGCACGGCAACGAAGCGAGCAGCGTCCGATAAGGGACACAGCGTGATTGTGACGCTGAGGCGATGGTGGGGCAGGTGATGTATCTATGCGCGTGCAGCCAAGGCGGGTCAAAGCGAGCAGCAGCGGCATGGCGATGGTGGCGTGTAGTGCGGACCCGGCATGCTCCCGGCCAAGGCAGTGCAGAGCAGGGCATGGTGCGGCGGTGCACGGTTAGGGTCCTAGCGCAGCGCGTTAGCTGATGAGGTGACCCATGCGCTCGCGAGTACAGCAAGCATTCGAGGCCGTAGCGCAGGGCCCGCTCATGTCGCAACATGGCGGCATGAGCAGCAGTGGAGACCTTGGCCGGCGACGGGCAGCAGCGTGGCCAAGGCCGACAGTGGGGCAGCAGCGTGGCCGAGGCCGGCAGCGGAGGCATGTGGACTTGGTGCGCAATGCTAGAGCCGCGCCCATGCGCAGACCTAGCGGAGGAATGCAGCCGGTGCGGTAGTGGACATGGCCTGTGCGATAGGGCGCTGGCAAGCAAGCAGGGGTGGTGACCGCGCCCAGAGCTCAGCTAGGTGCCGTGCACAATTTTTAAAGTAGCAGAAAAAGTCATACACGATGCTCCAAACACCAAACTATTTGCTCGATGCGTGAGAGGGTACATTAAGCTATCCATCGTAGTCACAACATCGCGCTACTGCTTAAGCTGATCGCTCCACAGAGCTTGCCAAAAGTGGCATCATCGACCACTTCCAAAACTTACGCGAACGACGTCGAATCGAACGATTTTGCGTCGGAATCCAAACCCAACCTACTCGAGGTACTAACCAGCTATCCTTGTTCGACCACACCTATTTTATCGCCGTTAGCCAAACGTTCTTTAGCCTTTTTGTTTCCAGAACAATTCGATTACACAGTATTATATGAAACGTAACCATGGACTCATGTTTTGTATGATTGTTTCAAGTGCCGAACATCGAATTATACTTTATGTCATACACATATGCACATAATTTAGATGCTTACAAAATGTTTAAGCAAAACATTACAATGTAACACCGGGGTGTTACACAATCGCAGGAGTAGTTTCCCAAAATCCTTTAATGCGAAAAGGTGGGGGGCAGTGCTTTATAACTGCACCGCCGAATCTCGCGCTCCCACCTTTGCCACTTTGGCATTTTCATCTTCTTCCTTGGCCCTCGCATTTCTAGATTCACATCATGCATGCTTCCACCGCTAGTCCCCATCCATATCTGAAAGATGGCGCTAAAGAGGGGAGCTGTGAACCCAAAGAAGGCGAGCCCAAAGAAGGTGGGTGCTGGAGCCAGCCGTGACGAAGAGTGGGTGCCGTCGCATATGGGTGAAGCGGAGCTCGACAGATTGGTGAAGGTGGACGTTCTTCCTAACTGTGTCACCGCCAGATGGCGGCCAGCCAGTGGTGAGCCCTTCCCAATGCCTCACACTGATGAAGTAGTGGTGTTTGAAGATTATTTCTAGCGAGGATTGGGATTTCCTGTTCATCCTTTTTTGAGGGATTTGTTGGAGTTCTAGGCACTTAGTCTGTGCAATCTCCACCCAAACACCATCTTGCACATCTTGACCTTTATCCACTTTTGCGAAGCATATTTGGGGATTCTTCCACACTTCAACCTCTTCAGACACCTGTTCTGGCTGAAGAAGAAGGGCCATGGCGGTTCCAAGGTGGTCGGCGAAGTGTATCTTCAGCTGAGTGATGGAATGGCAGGTGAGTACCTTACTATGCTGCTAAAGACATCACTGAAATGGTGGAACACCAGGTGGTTCTACATGAAGCAGAGCCATCCTGCCATCCGCTGCGATGCCGACCACATCCCTAAGAGCCAGAAAAGCTGGTCGGAGAAGCCAAACAGTGATGATATGGAGCAAGTGAGGGAGCTCCTTGGCCTAATAAAGGGCGTAAAGACCAATGGTGGACTGGTAGCGGCGAGCTTCATAATGCGCCGCATCTAACCCTACAAGGAGAGTGCCCACGCGGGCTTTGAATTTAAGGGGGACACTGATGGTACCCAGAAGAGGTCAGAGGCGCTGTCGAGAGACGAGGTTGTAGAGCAGGTCGTAGAGCTATTTGCTCCATTGGCCTCATTCTAGGTGTTGGGGCAGACAAGACCCTTTAACTGCACAAATCCGCCCCTTAGGTAACCATCTCAATTGTTTGTTCCCGATACTTTTAATCCTGTAGCATTACCGAGCAGTGAACTGATTCACTTCTGCAAATATCCATTCATAGGAAAGAGCGGTGTACATCTCAGGCATGCCGAGGGGTAATTGGCCGAGGGGAGTAGATGCCCGGCCACTGGCTTAGCCTGAAGAAGATGTGGCTAGTGCCTCATCAAAGTCTAGAGGCACAGATGTTGGTCGGACGAAGAGTTCTCCCCTGGTGTTGGAGAAGGTCCGGGAGAAGAGGGCAATGGCAGATGAGCCGGCCTAGAAGAAGAGAAAGACGGCGGATGCCGCTCCCTTCAAGTCAGGCGACATCTCGCTTGGTGGTTGAAAGAATCTAGGCCCCTAATTGGGTTTCGGTGATTAATGACAATACAAGATTACTATGACTAACGTGTGTTTTGCAGAGGCAATTAAGTTAGGTCATGGTAATGGAGATCGATTGGGCAATCAAGGTAGTCATGCCCCTACGATGGAAATCATTTCAGTTTTCAAAGGATGGACGACACGGTTAAGGATGACTAGTTCTAAGTGTCGATTGGAGTTGGAGAGACACTTAGAGTAGTTTAGGACTTTGTTTTTCCTTTGGCCATACTATTAAGGGGGGTATGGACGGGTAGCTTGACCTAGATGAGTCTAGTGAGTTAGGTGTGGTGCACACTTGTCAAAACTAGAGCTAGGTAGCTCCTACATATGCCTAAGATCCTTTGGAGCAAACTTCATTCACATATGATCGAGCGTTGGAAGTGAATGGTGGCTCAAATGCTGATCGGACGCTGGCTGTAGGGGCTGGTTAGTTCATTTGACCAAGGAGATTGCGTCTAGCGCGACCGAACGCTGAGTGGTTGAGTGACCGGACGCTGAGGGCCAGCGTTCGGTCGACTCCAGTAAGGTTCCAAAAGAGAAAATCTGCGACTGGACGCGTCCGGTCAGTACTGACTGGACCTTGGGGGTTCAGCGTCCGGTCGAGTACAGTAAGGTTCCAGTGAGGGTTAAATGCGACCGGACGCGTCCAGTCAGTGATGATCGGACACTTCCAACGTCCGGTCAACACTTTAACACTGGTGTGCGGGTTGAACTGACCGGAGCGTCCGGTCAACATGAATGGAGCGCCCGGTCACCCCGCAGAGGCACATAACGGTTTGTTTTTTTAGCCCATGTTATAAATAGAAGCTCCACTCGTGTGTGGAGTTACTTTTGCTCATTCCAACAGCTGAGAAACACGTTTGTGAGTGCCAAGAAGAGCAAGGTCCTAGTGAGGTGATTGAGATTTGAGAATTCAAGAGAGTAGCCTCATTAGTGAATCAAAAGTAGCAAAGTGTGCATCCACCGTTCTCATTAGGCTTCGCGTGGTCAAGTGAGAGTTCGTGCTTGTTACTCTTGGTGATCGCCATCACCTAGACGGCTTGGTGGTGATTGGGAGCTTGGTGATCACCCGGCAGAGCTTGTGGGTGACCCAACTCAAGTTGTGAGCGGTTGTGGGTGAGTCACCACGACGGAGTGTCGAAGAATCAACCCGTAGAGAGCACATGATCCTTGCATGGATCAATGGGGAGCTACACCCTTGTATGGGTGCTCCAACGAGGACTAGTGGGGAGTGGTGACTCTCCGATACCTCGGCAAAACATCACCGCATTTCTCTCTCTCTATTTACTTTGAGCAATTCAATACTTGTTTTTACATTCATAAGAATTGCCATGCTAGAGTAAGTTTGGAACATAGGTTGCAAGTTTGTTGTGCATTAGATTAATAGAAACACTTTTCTAGGCACAAGGGGTTAATTGGGCTAACCGTAGGATTTAATTATTGCAAGAAAATTTAGAATTAGCCCAATTCACCCCCCTCTTGGGCATCTTGATCCTTTCAATTGGTATTAGAGCCTCGTGCTCATGTTTTTAAGCTTAATCGCTTAGAGCAAGATGTCTCACGGGGATGGACCTCCTCCTATCTTTGAGGGAGATGACTTTCCATATTGGAAAATCCATATGGAGGTATACTTAGAAGCTCTAGACGTTGGTATTCTTAGAGCCGCCTCACAAGGCTTCCTAAAACCTCAGGATGCTACACACTTACAAGGCGATGAGGTTAATTATGAAAAGTGGAATGCAAAGGCTCGAAACACCATCTTTAGAGACCTTTGCAAAGATGTGTTCAACCGCGTAAGGAACCACAAAGACGCCCATGCACTATGGTCGGACGTTTGTGCGCTCCATGAGAGAACCAAGAGTGAGCGTGAGGAACGCTATCATCTTGTTATTAAAAAGCTAAATTCATTTGAGATGCTTCCCAAAGAATGTGCTAATGAGATGTATTCACGTTTGAATGTTCTTGTAGAGGAAGTCAATGGGCTTGGACTTACTCAAATGTCACCATCCGACGTTGTGAGAAAGATCTTGAGTGTCCTCCCCATTGACAAATATGGGCATATTGTGACTGTGCTACACCAAGGTGATCTTTCCGCTGCTACACCGACACAAATCTTGGGAAAGATCAATGCTCATGAGATGTACATGCACATCACACCACAAGATGGCTCATCCTCTACCAAGAAGAAAGAGAAGGACATAGCATTCAAAGCTAGCCAAGATAAGGGCAAAGCAAGACTTGAGTATGAGAGCTCAAGTGATGAAGAAGATGAAGATGAAGATCTTGCTCTCATGGTGAAGAAAGTCGCCAAAATGCTAAAGAAGCTAAACAAGAGTGGCATCAAGTTTGATGGCAAGAAGAAGAAGTTCTTCACAAGCTCTAGAAGAAAGCCAATCTCTGAAATGGATTGCTTCAATTGTGGTGAACTTGGTCATCTAGCACATCAATGTACCAAGCCCAAGAAAGACAAGTTCAAGAACAAGAACAAGGGCAAGAAAGATGACTCAAGTAATGAAGATGAAGATGAGAAGAAGAAGAACAAGCCATACAAGAAGAGAGATGGCAAAAAGAGGGACTTCCACAAGAAGAAGAAGAGTGGAAAGGCCTACATCATCGGTGATTGGCTCACGAACATTGATTCATCTAGTGGATCATCCGATGATGATAGTGAAAATGAAAAGGTGGCTGCCATTGCTATTAATCTTTCATCTTCACCGCCACCATCGCCATCATCCTCTACACACCTTTGCCTTATGGCCAAGGGTGAACGCAAGGTAATTAATAATGATGATAGTAGTGATGATGAGCAAGCTAGTGATGATGATAGCGATAGCGATGATGATGATTCACCTTCATATGATGATCTTGTCAAAATACTAAGACAATACACTAAGATCATTAGAAAGAGTAGAGCTAAAAATGAAAAGCTTGATGCTAAAAATGATTCACTCTTAGCAAAATGCGACACATTGGAAAAGGCTAATATTGAGCTTAAAGAGACAAATGATGCTATATCATCTAAACTCAAGGAGCTCAAATCTTCTAAGAAAGAGCTTAAAGATAAACATGATAAACTTGAGTGGGTGCACAATGAGCTCATCACTAGCCACAACAAGCTAAAAGATGAACATGCAACTCTAAAGATCAATTATAATACTCTTGTTATTGCTCAAGAATTTTTACCAAATGAGCCACATGATGCTACTAACCATGTTGTTAAGATTGATATAGCTACATCATGTGATGATTTGATTGATGAGAGCATTGAGCAAGGATCTAGTGGCAAAGGCAAGAAAGTGGTTGAGTGCAACGACTATGATGAATATGTCAAGCTCAAGAATGCAAATGAAAAGCTCATGAAAGATATTGAAGAGATGAAAAGCCACAACACCATTGTGCTAGAAACTCTTGATCATGATGAAGAGTTGATCCTTGAGAATGAGAACCTCAAAGAAGAGAACAAGAAGCTCAAGGAAGAGAAGAACAATGATATTCTCAAGGAAGAGAACAAGAAGCTCAAAATAGAGAAAGAGCATCTCAAGATGGGATTGAGCAAGTTTGCAAGGGGCAAGCATCTCCAAAGTGAGCTACTCATGAAGACCATCATGAAGATGGATAGAAGTGGCATTGGATATGTGGCAAGTGTAGAGAAGAAGAAGGCTCAAGTTCAACAACAACAGTCAAAGCCAAAGCCAAAGCCAAAGAGATGTTTTGAGTGTGGACAAGAAGGCCACTTTGCTCATGAGTGCCAAACTCCACCACCACAACCCTTGCCCAAGCATGCTAGACCCTTTGCCTTCAATGCTCACTACATGCTTAGAAAGGATTCTAGTGGAAAGATGAAAGGCATGTTCTTAGGACCCCCTAACAAGAATAGGCCTAAGAAGATTTGGGTGGCTAAGTCACTTGTTGAGAAGGTGAAGGGCCCTCAACAAGTTTGGGTTCCTAAAGCTTAACTCTCTTATGTGTAGATGAACTACAAGACCAGTGGAAGTCATTAGGTTATTGATAGTGGTTGCACTCAACATATGACTGGTGATCCTCGTATGTTCACCTCACTAGATGAAGAGGTAGATGGACAAGAGAGAATAACATTTGAAGATAACTCAAAGGGCAAGGTTAAGGGATTGAGCAAAGTGGCAATATCAAATGATCATTCCATATCCAATGTGCTTTATGTTGCTTCTTTGAGCTTCCACTTGCTATCCGTTGGACAATTGTGTGATCTTGGCTTCCAATGCTTGTTTACCGAGAAGGAGGTTGTTGTATCGAAGGTAGATGATAATCAAGTGATATTCAATGGATTTAGATACAACAACTTATATCTAGTGGACTTCACCTCCGAAGATGCAAATTTGAAGACTTACCTATTCACCAAAACAACACTTGGGTGGCTATGGCATAGAAGAATTGCTCATGTTGGGATGAGCTCACTCAAGAAGCTTATGAAGAATGATTTGGTGAGAGGGTTAAAGGATGTGAAGTTTGAAAAGGACAAGCTTTGTAGTGCTTGTCAAGCCGGCAAGCAAGTTGCAAATACTCATCCAACCAAAGCTTTCATGTCAACCACAAGAGTGCTAGAACTCCTTCACATTGATTTATTTGGACAAACAACATACAAGAGTTTGGGAGGAAATCTCTATTGTCTTGTGATTGTTGATGACTATTCAAGGTATACATGGGTATTCTTTCTTCATGACAAATCCGAAGTTGCATCTTGCTTCAAGAAGTTTGCCAAGAGAGCACAAAATGGATTTGAAGTGAAGCTCAAGAAGATAAGAAGTGACAATGGGAAAGAATTTGACAACACAAACATAGAAGCTTATTGTGATGAAGTTGGAATCAAACATGAAGTCTCCGCAACTTATACTCCTCAACAAAATGGTATAGTTGAGAGGAAGAACCAGACATTAATCACCCTTGTAAGAACTATGCTTGATGAGTACAACACCCCCAAAGCTCTATGGGCAGAAGCAATCAACACCGCATGTTTTGCATCCAACCGCCTATTCCTTCAAAAGTTCCTTGGCAAGACACCTTATGAGTTGCTCAATGGGAAGAAGCCGGACGTCTCATTTAGGGTGTTTGGTTGCAAATGCTACATCTACAAGAAGCGGCAACACCTAGGGAAGTTCCAAAGACGTTGTGATATTGGTTTTCTTGTTGGTTACTCATCAAAGTCCAAAGCATATAGAGTATTTAATCATGCCACCGGCTTGGTTGAAGAAACATATGATGTGGAATTTGATGAATCTAACGGCTCCCAAGGAGCACATGAGAATCTTGATGATGTAGGTGATGAACCATTGAGGGAGGCTATGAAGAATATTCTGGTTGGAGACATCAAGCCTAAAGATGATGAAGATGATGTACAAGTGATAGATCCACCCTCTTCATCAAGTGTACCACAAGATGGTGAAAAAGATGGGAGAGTAGAAAATGAAGATACTTATGTCTCCCATGAGCAAATGATGGTACAAGCACAAGATGTTGATGCTCCACAACCTCCTCCTCAAGTGGTCAGTAGAAGAAATACACCTCTCCTACAAGATCATCCACAAGATCTCATCATAGGGAGTCCATCAAAGGGTGTAATGACTCAATCTCAAAAACTTACTTCATTTATTGCTCATCACTCTTTTGTCTCTTGCTATGAGCCTACCAAGATAGAAGAAGCTCTTAAAGATCTGGATTGGATCAATGCCATGCATGAAGAGTTGAACAACTTCACTCGCAATGAAGTTTGGACTCTTGAAGAGCGACCAAAAGGTGCAAGAGTCATTAGAACAAAGTGGGTGTTCCGCAACAAACAAGATGATCAAGGTGTTGTTGTGAGGAACAAGGCAAGAATAGTTGCAAAGGGGTTCTCCCAAGTTGAAGGTTTGGATTTTGGAGAAACCTTTGCATCGGTTGCAAGATTAGAAGCCATCCGTATCCTACTTGCATATTCATCACATCATGAAATGAAACTATATCAAATGGATGTGAAAAGTGCATTTTTAAATGGCTTTATTAATGAACTAGTCTATGTTGATCAACCTCCTGGGTTTGAAGACCCTAGACATCCTAATCATGTTTATAGGTTGTCCAAGGCACTATATGGGCTTAAGAAAAACCCAAGAGCTTGGTATGAGCGCCTTCAGGACTTCCTCATTGAGAAGGGCTTCTCCATTGGGAAGGTCGACACCACACTATTCACCAAGAAGCTTGATGGGCATATCTTCATTTGTCAAGTATATGTTGATGATATCATCTTTGGATCATCAAATGAAGACTCATGCAAAGAATTTGGTGAATTGATGTCAAAGGAGTTCAAGATGTCAATGATTGGTGAGCTTACATTCTTTCTTGGTTTTCAAGTCAAGCAAATGAAAGAAGGCATCTTCATCTCTCAAGAGAAATACACAAAAGATCTTCTCAAGAGATTCAAGATGGATGAGTGTAAGTCAATCAAGACACCAATGCCTACCAATGGACATCTCGACCTAGATGAGGGAGGTAACCCGGTTGATCAAACTCTCTACCGTTCCATGATTGGTAGCTTGTTATATTTAACCGCATCTAGGCCCGACATCATATTTAGTGTGTGTATGTGTGCTAGATTTCAAGCTAATCCTAAGGAAACACATTTAATTGCCGTAAAAAGAATCCTTAGGTACCTTAAGCACACACCAAGCATTGGCCTTTGGTATCCCAAAGGAGCTAGATTTGAATTAGTTGGCTATTCCAATTCGGATTATGCCAGTTGCAAAGTTGATAGAAAAAGCACATCTAGAGGGTGCCATTTGCTTGGTAGATCACTTGTGCCTTGGTCCTCCAAGAAACAAAATAGTGTGGCTTTGTCCACCGCCAAAGCGGAATACATTGCCGCGGGTGCTTGTTGTGCACAAATACTATACATGAAACAAACTTTGCTAGACTATGGTGTAGTTCTAGAAAAGGTACCTCTTTTGTGCGACAATGAAAGTGCGATAAAACTTGCAAATAATCCGGTTCAACACTCTCGCACCAAGCACATAGATATCCGTCATCACTTTCTAAGAGATCATGTTGCTAAAAATGATATATCACTAGAAGGTGTAAGAACCGAAGATCAATTAGCGGATATCTTCACAAAACCGCTAGATGAGGCTACATTTTGTAGATTGCGGAATGAGCTCAATGTGCTTGATTTTAGCAACTTCACTAAAAATTGAGCTTGTGTTGTCCCTTGCATTGCATTGTAATATACAACATGTTTAACGCTTTATAATGCATATAGGGCTTGTCTAACATGGTTAAGATAACCGCCGAAAAGCGTGTGAAGAAGCTTAACCTTGGATCAAACTTGACAAGCAACTAGATTTACTTACAAGTATTGCATATGCATGAATATTGTTTTGTCGTTTTGCTCTATTTGCCCTCTTATTGCCTATTTTCTTAAAAAAGAATTATAGCCTAAGGCAAAATATTTTGAAAAATATGAGGATTTGAGAGAGGTCACTCACATCAGTCCCAATTGGTGTTTATTTAGATCTTATTTGAGTTGGGACTTGATTGGGAATAGGCAGCGCGAAGGAACTTTGAAGATTTGCTGGAAAAGAGTGACCGGACGCTGCACCGGACTCTGCGGTCCAGCGTCCGCTCAGTTCACAGGAGGTGAACTCGCTACGAAGGAGTGATCGGACTCTATCTTTCAGTGTTCGGTCAGAAGACATCTCAGCGTCTGATCGTGTGAAGAAGACATCAAGGCTAGGTGACCGGACTCTGGCTGCGTCCGGTCGGTGTCCATCGGACGCATCCAGTCGTGATTCCAGAGGAATTGGACCTCTCTGGAATCGACCGGACACTGGGTGGTAGCGTCCGGTCGCTACCACCAGAGCGTCCGGTCAGTAGAAAACGTGCGGCATCAGATCTCTTTTCTCTGTTTCCTACTCTGATTCGTGGGGGCCACTATAAAATCAAATCGTGTTTTGACCTAAACCGCATCTCGCCTCCACGCAGCGCCGCAGCATCGCCGAGCTACCGCATCTCCCCGCCGCCGTAAATCTCGCCGCGCTGCCTTGGATCCACGCCGCCACACTGCCTAGCTCCACCACCACCTCTCATGCGCGCTCCCGAGCCACCGTGCCAACGCTGCCTTCCGCGCCACCACCGCAGCGCCCACGGCACCGCCGCCGACGCTCACCGCGCCTGTGCCGAAGGTCTACCTGCGACGTAGATCCCTCGCCACCATAGCAAGTCCTCTGCCCGAGCCATTGCCAAGCTTGCCGTGTTTCTGTCCAGCGCCGCCGTGTTTCCCTCGCCCACTGCCAAACCTGCGCTGGTAAGGCCCTACCGTCGTGCCCTAGCAATCCATATCGCAATCTTGCCATGACCTAGCTATTCATCACCGCATTGATCTCTATTGCATTCAGGGCTTTCGATTCACTGCTCAACCTAACCCTAGATTTGGTGGTTCCCTACGAGTCGCTTCTCTTCTTTTTGGATCGCCGGTTCGTCAGGTAGCATGCTCGTGTTTCAATTTCGTATCTAAATTGCTTGCTTCCTAGGTTTTCGCATCTATTAGAAATATCGTATTTATTCATATATCTATCTATTCCATCGTGCAGTGAGTCAGTGTCGTTGAGGTGTTAGTTGTAGTTGACAGTAAACTCGGAGCCAAGCTCGTGAGTATGGATCGAGGCCAAGCCTCGAAAGTGTTAGTGAACAGTTGCTCTTGTCAGCGGCAGTGGTTCTAGTCAAATCAGATGGCTCGCACCAAGAATGTTGGAGGTGGTCCAGGAGATGATGATCAGAGGCCTCTGCCTCGCCTACCTATAGGTCCTAAAGGCAAGGCGACAAAGAAGGTTGCATCAAAGAAGCACAAGTACCCCTGATGCAGAGATAGTGAGAGCAGCAGCAGTTGCAGAGGCCGCAGAGCGTGCCAAGAGAGGAGGTGCCCACAGTGGAGTTGTCATTGCTGATCAACCGCTTTCATCGGATGCTAGGGCTAGAATCGAGCTAGTTGAGCGCCTTCATGGTGGTGCACCTAGGACAGTCACGATTGTAGGATGGTGTCATGCTATTGATGAGAGTCAGCCATATGGGAAGTCACAGCAGGTGCCACAGCAGACTCAGGAGCCTTAGCCAGCTCAGGAGACATAGGAGGGACAGTCATCACAGCAGCCTCAAGAGGGTGAGCAGGGCCAGTAGGCCATGGAGGCCAAGGAGACTGAGCAAGCACCCCAGCCATAGCTATGCCGCTCTAGTCGTACCCGTGTTCTAGTCTCACCATGGCCGCTAACTCAGCGCAGGGGTTCTCATCCACCGCCTCGACCACAAGGTCCACCTCCAGTGACCCACCTTGACTTGAGGGCCACCACGGCCAAGCAGGTTTAGCAGCTGAGGTTTGTAGAGTTTGATGTATGGTTTCCTCCGAGGAGGGATGAGAGAGCATCTGAGGGATTCTACACACCGCTCTAGGAAGACTTCTATAATGCATATCTAAACAGTGGGGCAGTTTTTAGATCTCAGCGGGTTTGCAGCATTGAGGCTATAGTCGCAGCAGCTGGAGAGCATATTTGCCCCTACCTTGCATATCTACCGGGGCTGATAGATTTGATTGGACTGACAGGAGTATATGTTCCATCTTGGGTTTGTCAGTTCTATGCTTCTCTCTTTGTTGACCCACACCATAACTTTATTCACTTTGCATTAAGAGGTAGATACTATCGACTGACGAGTCAGAGGGTTAGGGAGATACTAAGGCTATAGGAGCAGCCCATCAGGTTACATGAGGTCTGTTATGGACAGATAGAGCCTCCCAGGCATCCTCATGGTGGTTTGGTGCCCCCTACAGATCTTGTGCGACACTGCTTCAAGGAGCCTTTTGGCGAGGGCTCACGCAGGAACCCCAGTGGTCTTACTCTAACTGCTCAAGTTCTAGAGGCTATTATGAGGAGGACATTGCTTCCTAGGATGGGATATAGGGAGGGCCTGACACATATCCAGCTATGGCTTCTCAATGCCCTGATGCAGCAGACAGTGTTTGATGTTTGGGATCTTCTTCTGTCTAAGATGGAGGACATGATAGCTGAGGGCTTCAAGGGTCGTAGGCAGCTACCCTATGCTCACTGGATTACTTTCATTATCCTCAAGGCACTGACAGTTAGGTCACCAGAGATGGTTGCAGAGTACAGAGGTGCCACCACCGAGTTTCCTACTTATAACATGGCACAGAGGATCAAGCATAGCACGCCATAGGCACCCAGTCAGCTGTGTTGTCGTCCAGATATACTAGAGTCTGCAGCTCAGTAGGATGAGATCATTAGAGGCATAGAAGCTACTGAGGAGCAGTAGCTTGAGGCACAACAGGAGGTGAGCAAGTCTAGTGACAGTTCGGATGACGACTACCTACCTATTCCTCAGATGCCTCCACGCAGACATGATGCAGAGGCCGACAGTTCTAGCTCAGCTCCACCTGCACCATAGACGGACCTTGCTTTGATTGCTATCCTTGAGCGGATGCAGCAGGATCAGGCTAGACATGCTTAGGAGAACGCTGCTAACTTTGCATAGTTTTAGACTCGTCAGGATGAGTTCCAGCGATAGCAGCAGGTCCTCCAGCAGCAGCAGCAGTAGATGCATCAGTAGTAGTTACTCATGCAGCATTAGCTTTTGGGATTCATGCAGCATGTAGTGATAGCCATTGGGGCCCCACATCCACAGCCTTTGCCCCAGATTGGTTAGCCTACTACCACTATGATGACCCCTGTAGTACAGCCCAGTGGGCTTCAAAGTCTGGGACAACCTCCAGCTCTGTTTGCTTCTCCCATAGTACAGGTGTCCTAGTGGTTATCCTCGCCAGTGGTAGCCCTGCAGTTCACACCACTTCAGATGGGCTTCACACCGGATCAGTCACCCTCGCTATTTGTGCCTGACACGATAGTCTCCAGGAGTCTTGGAGCATCTTTTAGCGAGTTGACAGGGATGCATACACTGCCACATATACATGCCCTAGGTCCTTCTACAGTAGCTCCCATCGCCGTGACTACTCAGAGGCTCCCTTCTTCTATCCCATCTTCAGATCCTACGATAGACGTTCCAGCAGCATCATAGGCTGCACCTGCCCTAGCTCAGACCTAGACCACTTCAGCGATGCTTCCAGCAACAGAGGGTCAGTCAGTATAGAGCTCAGGGTCAGATGATGATGGTGCCCAGTTTTAGCTTGCCCCTCGTACCTCAGTGCCCGGCTTGTCCGCTGCAGCCCCGCCGACCGACCCTTAGGTTTTGGTGTTTGATGCCAAAGGGGGAGAGGGTTCGAGTATGTAGACTCAGGGGGAGCAACTTTTAGGGGGAGCCTAGTTAGCTATTAGTCTATTATATACATTTGGAGTTTTATTTGTGTGATACACTATTACTTTTATGCATTCGTGTGTTTACTTTCATGCATACTATTATATCTATGTGATAGTGATATCTACGTGATTGTGATTTATGACATGTGTGCTCTCTACTTTGAATTCCTTTATATGTCATATCACTTGTGTTATACTCATTTGCTTTTGCTTCCACGCTTTACTCCGATGCAAATGAGCTTCACCACCTATACTCATGCTTATTTCATATCTTTTGAGTACATCGTGTTGGCTTGGGTCATATAAGCTTGCCTAACTATTTTGTTCTTATTGACAAAAGCTTATATGAACCAAGCATGTCAAAAACCTCACTCTTTCACATACTCGAGGTGGTATTGTCATCAATCACCAAAAAGGGGGAGATTGAAAGCATCTAGGCCCCTAATTGGGTTTCGGTGATTAATGACCATACAAGATTACTATGACTAACGTGTGTTTTGTAGAGGCAATTAAGTTAGGTCATGGTAATGGAGATCGATTGGGCAATCAAGGTAGTCATGCCCCTACGATGGAAATCATTTCGATTTTCAAAGGATGGATGACAAGGTTAAGGATGACTAGTTCTAAGTGTCGATTGGAGTTGGAGAGACACTTAGAGTAGTTTAGGACTTTGTTTTTCCTTTGGCCATACTATTAAGGGGGGTATGGACGGGTAGCTTGACCTAGATGAGTCTAGTGAGTTAGGTGTGGTGCACACTTGTCAAAACTAGCGCTAGGTAGCTCCTACATATGCCTAAGATCCTTTGGAGCAAACTTCATTCACATATGATCGAGCGTTGGAAGTGAATGGAGGGTCAAATGCTGACCGGACGCTGGCTCCGGTCAGACCAGACGCTGGCTGCAGGGTCCGATCAGTTCATTTGACCAAGGAGATTGTGTCTGGCGTGACCGGATGCTGAGGGCCAGCATCTGGTCGACTCCAGTAAGGTTCCAAAAGAGAAAATATGCGACCGGACGCGTCCGGTCAGTACTGACCGGACCTTAGGGGTTCAGCGTCCGGTCGAGTACAGTTAGGTTCCAATGAGGGTTAAATGCGACTGAATGCGTCCAGTCAGTGATGATCGGACGCTTCCAGTGTCCGGTCAACACTTTAACACTGGTGTGCGGGTTGAACTGACTGGAGTGTCCGATCAACATGACCGGAGCGTTCGGTCACCCCACAGAGGCACATAACGATTCGTTTTTCAGCCCATGTTATAAATAGAAGCTCCACTCATGTGTGGAGTTACTTTTGCTCATTCCAACAGCTAAGAAACACGTTTGTGAGTGCCAAGAAGAGCAAGGTCCTAGTGAGGTGATTGAGATTTGAGAATTCAAGAGAGTAGCCTCATTAGTGAATCAAGAGTAGCAAAGTGTGCATCCATCGTTCTCATTAGGCTTTGCGTGGTCAAGTGAGAGTTCGTGCTTGTTACTCTTGGTGATTGCCATCACCTAGGCGGCTTGGTGGTGATTGGGAGCTTGGTGATCACCCGGCTGAGCTTGTGGGTGACCCAACTCAAGTTATGAGCGGTTGTGGGTGATTCACCATGACGGAGTGTCAAAGAATCAACCCGTAGAGAGCACTTGATCCTTGCGCAGATCAAGGGGGAGCTACACCCTTGCGTGGGTGCTCCAACGAGGACTAGTGGGGAGTGGTGACTCTCCTATACCTCGGCAAAACATTGTCGCGTTTCTCTCTCTCTATTTACTTTGAGCATTTACTTTGAGCAATTCAATACTTGTTTTTACATTCATAAGAATTGCCATGCTAGAGTAAGTTTGGAACATAGGTTGCAAGTCTGTTGTGTGTTAGATTAATAGAAACACTTTTCTAG
The DNA here is from genome assembly GCF_019320115.1 of Miscanthus floridulus. NCBI lineage: Eukaryota > Viridiplantae > Streptophyta > Magnoliopsida > Poales > Poaceae > Miscanthus > Miscanthus floridulus. Next base: position 118,203,292 of record NC_089581.1, read on the forward strand.
GCACAAGGGGTTAATTGGGCTAACCGTAGGATTTAATTATTGCAAGAAAATTTAGAATTAGCCCAATTCACCCCCCTCTTGGGCATCTTGATCCTTTCAGTGGTGACCAGACCACTCGAACATGGAGCACCACAGTGTCTAAGTGGTCGGATGACAACGAAGTGCCAGTGGCTCCTCCACTGAGCATGAAGGCGCCTACACGCAACACACACGTGGAGGTACGATCGAAGAGAGGTGAAGAAGTCCCCGAGCAGCGAGCGAGGGGAGTCCCCGAGCAGTAGGCAAAGGGAATCCTAGAGCGATGGGTGGCGGAAGTCCTAGAGCGGCGGGCGGAGGAGATGCCGACAATGGAGAAGGTGAGACCTCCACCCCAGAGCACGAGAGTCGACCCCATGGCCATGCCTGGGGGCTTGAGTAGGCAGCGCCGGTTCAAGAAATTATACCAGTAGACCAAACCATAAGTATCCTTTGTCTTGGAGTTTCTTTGCTGTCGTTCCTTATCCTTTTTTGGCAATTGACGAGCTGATCTGATGTAGAGCGAGGCATACGGAGGATCCGGCCCCGCCCATCTAGACTGGTGAGCAGCCAAAAGCTGGTGCCAGGGCGGATGATGAGCAGCCAAAGGCTAGCCCCGGGGTGGAGGAGATGCTGGTGGACCCCATCCTATAGTCCCTGTGTGCTCGGTAGCCTACGGAGGAGTCAACCACCCCTTCTGCTGGACTTGGCGGTGATGAACGGTTGGCATCGATGGTGGACGGGTCGGCGGCAATGCCTGAGGCAATGGTGGGAACCGTCGGGTCCTTGGGAGCAGAGGCTGGAGTTGCCAGTGTCACGCCGGAGTCTGGAGTGGAGAAACCTACAATGCCGGAGGAGTAGACGGTGCTCCCTAAGGCATTGGAGGGCATGGTCGGACATGCTATCCGACCACCGAGCCCCAGGTGGTGCCACCAGCTGCGGCGGAGGAGGACAAGGTGGAGGAGATCGAGTGTGATGAACCTCGACCCCAAGCTGTCCGAATCCAACGAAAGTGCGGTGATGAGGTGGTGGTTGTCAAGGAGAAGGACACCGCTAGGGAGCTCAGGAGACTGGAGTCCACCCTTACCACGGTGATGTAGCAGATCAAGGTTAGTACTACGTCTGGAATGCTCCTCTTTGATGTTGGAGACCAGAGTTCTTCTTCATAATCTTGGCGTTTTTGCAGGGGATAACTCGGATTGTTGAGCAGCGGCGCCAGCTGGTAAAGAGGATGGAGCTCCTCACTGAGGAGAACGATAAACTCAAGGAAGCGATGAACCTTATAGAGAGAAACATCCAGAGGGCCCAACGCAAGCAAGACCTTACGGAGTCCAATGCACGGGACCTGGAATACCAGAAGGATGTCCTGTCTGAGCAGCTGGTGATCATGTCCGAGCAGCTGTGCAACAAGTCTGAGCAGCTGTCAAGTGCTTCCAAGCAGCTAGAGCGGAAGTCCGAGCAGCTTAGGAACGTATTCGAGCAGAAAGCAGGTATGGAGTATCGGCGAGTGTACTTTGTATAGTTGAATAGCCATATTGTTGGTGATGACTGTTGTGCTTGTAGAGCAAGATGCGAAGCTCGGCCAGCTACGCCAGGCCATCGAGCAACTCCGAGAGGAGAAGGTGAAGGATTTAGGGCAAGCAGACAAAATGGCTAAGGAGCTGAACGGTGAGTACTTCTTGGTTGGAGTTATTGCTGGAGTAATATCTTGGCTCAATGGATTCTTGTGACACCCGTAGATTATCGTCAGACGGTTAAGGCATAATTTGATGTGCTGGAGCAGGATGCCCAGACCTAGAGAGACAAGTTCGATGCCATAGTTGTCGGTGTCAAACCGGTGCTCGATTGTGTTGACCTAAAGGTGGCTCCTTTGCCCAATAGTAGGCCACCGTGTCCGGGCACCATCATCGAAAGGTGCAAGGCGGTGTGGGAGAACTTCAAGAGCTTCAACTGTGATGCCATTGTGACTGCCATTGCTCATGCCCTTGCGGTGGTTCGGTCCCACTATCTAGACATTGACCTTCAGGCGATAGGGGCTAGGTTCGCTGAAGGGATGGGCGAGGCAGAGCACTAGCAGCTAGAGGATGAGGTGGAGGACACGACAAAAAAGCTAGCCGATGACATAGACTTGTTCGGTGAGACAGACGGTGATGGCAGAGCTCGATGATCTCTTGGAGAGTATTATCTGTAACATCTGGAGAGGGTAGTTAGAGCACGCGAGAGCGTAGAAAACATTTATGTATTTGTATAAATGTTATAAAGTGCATGTTTATGCTGCTTGCTCGTATTTGTGGTGAAAAATCATTGTAGTAATAACCCTAACACAATTATACATAGTGTAAGTAGCGTTCGAGCAGTTAGTTCGTTACTGAACTCTATGGCCTTAGCTAGCCCATAGTCCATAACGTCGAGCGTGGAGCCTGTGCACGTGTAGGAGGAACAGGCATCACCAAGGAACCGCAGTCAACCACCCATAACACAGAGCGTGGAGCCCATAGCACATGTAGGGAGAGATCAGAGACTATGTCTTCTCCATAGAGCATAGAGCGGAACATGTATTGCTCGGCGGTTGGTGAAATAACTTGTAGATAAATGTAGTATAAGTGGCGTCCGAGCAGTTAGTTCTTTACTAAGCTCTCGGTCTTGGATAGCCCATAGTCCATAACATCGAGCACAGAGCTTGTGCACGTGTAGGAGGAATAGGCGTCACCGAGGAACCACAGTCAACCACCCATAACGTAGAGCGCGGAGCCCGTAGCATGTGTAGGGAGATATCAGAGACTGGGTCTTTTCCATAGAGCACAGAGCGGAATGTGTGCTGCTCGGTGGTCGGTGAAACGTTTCGGAGATATGGAGAAACATGATCGGTGATTTGGAGAAACCTATTCGGCAAAAATGTTGGAGATTTGGAGAAACATGGTCGGGGATTTGGAGAAACTTGTTCAGCAAAAATGTTAGAGATTTTGAAGAAACATGGTCGACAATTTGGAGAAACTTGTTTGGCGAAAATGTTGGAGATTTGGAGAAACATGGTTGACGATTTGGAGAAACCTGTTCAGCGAAAACATTAGAGATTTGGAGAAACGTGGTCAGCAATTTAGAGAAACTTGTTTGGCGAAAATGTTGGAGATTTGGAGAAACGTGGTCAGCGATTTGGAGAAACTTGTTCGACAAAAATGTTGGAGATTTGGAGAAACATGGTCGGCGCAGTTATGGCAATTTTGTACTGGAGTTCATTATGGGGTAGCTTAGAGCCCGACGACCGCAAGTGGAGATTAAACCATAATGGAGAAAAAATGGAGACAAATTATGGAGACCAAAACTTTATTCATCATGGAGCAGAGAATACATATCTGGAGCATTTCAAGGATAGAAATGTATAAGGTGCTCGATGTGCCATGAGTTGGGGACATCGATTTCGTCTAAGTCACATAGGCGATAAGACACTGGCCATCTAGATGGAGAGATCGGTGGCTTCGACGAGCGCGGGACTCTCTATCTCGCGGGCGTAGGCAATTGAGAGGTTGGCTCGTAAGGCTAGGACTCCTATGGGCGAAGGCATCTTCAACACCAGATAAGCATAGTGGAGCACAACCATGAACTTGGCCAGAGCTGGCTGACCAAGTATGGCGTGGTAGGCGGTGTTGAAGTCGATGACGTAGAAGTTGATGTGCTCGACATGGTAGTTGCTTGCCATGCCGAACTATACTAGTAGGGTGATCTCTCTAAGAGGTTTTTATGCCCTGCTACGTACCACACCCCAGAAGGAGTCTAAGGGTGTGAGATCTGCTATCCCGAGGCCCAACTCCTTTAGGGCTCCGGCGAAGAGGAGATTCAGGGCACTCCCACCATCAACGATCACTTTTTTGAAAAAGCACTGTCTGGACAGTTGTGTCAAGGACGAGGGGAAAACACCCTGTGTAGGGGATGTTCACCCACTGGTTGGCCCTACTGAAGATGATTGGGACCTCAGACCATGGGCAATAGCTAGGGTTGGCGGTGGCGTCTTTCGTAGTGACGGCGAGCACTAGCTGGGCGGTGAGCTTCCATTCTCTTCTGCTCTCGTTGGAGGTGAGGCCCCCAAAGATGGTGGCGACCACCTTGTTGTGGTCCTAGAAGGCATTGTTATTGCCCCCAGGTGGTCGGCGGCCTCCGGCTCCATCGTTGGTGTCATCGTCTAGCTTTTTATCTTGGAACTCCTTAGCCAAGCCGAGGTAGTCCTTCATCTTATGTCTGGCGTTCTTGTGGAGAGGGCATGGGCCATCGAGGATCTTTTTGTATTGCTTGTTGTAGTTGCGCTTGGCGTGAGGTTCAATGATGGCGGTGATGATGTGGTCTGGCCGGCGGTGGTGATTTTGACCAGACTTGGGTCCTTCTGGACGATCATGGCCGCTATCACGATGGTAACTATGGTCGTCGTAGCGGCAGTCATTGTGGCGTCGGCTCCCGAAGTGGTCATCATAGCGGCATGTTGGGCTATGACTGCCCGCACCCTCATTGAAGCACACCTTAGCTTCCTCGGTGTTGGCGTACTGGTTAGCGATCGTGATCATCTCACCAATCCCTATGGGCGGCTTGCAGTTGAACTTGAAGCGAAGCTCACAATGATGGAGTCCTCTGATGAAGGCGGTGATGACCTCCGCTTCCGTGATGTTGGGAATAGAATTCCTCATCTCGGAAAAGTGTCTAATATAGCTATGGAGGAGCTCAGATGGCTTCTGATTGATGCGGTTGAGATCCTGCTTGGTGCTCGGTCGAGTACACATAGCCATATAATTGTCGGTGAAGACTTTTTTCAACGCTTCCTAGGATCCAATGGAATCTGGGGCAAGGCTCATGAACTAGTTCATGGCGGTTGGCATGAGCATGATGGGAAGATAGTTCACCATAACACTGGTGTCTCCTCCGGTGGCATGGACAACAGTGGCATAAGCCTATAGCCACTGTATTGGGTTCATCCTTCCTTCGTAGGGCTCGACCCCTATGATTTTAAAACCATAGGGCCACTGAAGTGTTCAGAGCGCCCTTGTGAATTCTAGGGGCCCTTCGGGGTTGGTGGCACCATCGTCTACAGTGTTGCCAGCATTGAGTGGCTCAAGAGCTAAGTTCGGGTTACCGTATTCTTGCTCGTACTCCTAGCGGTGGTGTACTTCTTCTTCATGGCAACCGAAGCAGCATTCATTGATACATTGTTGTGCATCTCGGAGATTGTTGAGGTGCACTCGGACCTCCTGGTCGACCTCCTAGTCGTGTTGGCGGTGATGTTCGATGCAGTTTCCCCTAGCTCTGCCCTAGAGGGGTTGCCTATCATTGCGGTGCTAGTCGGTGAAGCGACTTTGGTGGCGATCGGTTCTTGTCATGGCTGATCGGCAAATCGAGGTTGTGGAGTATGAAGGTCTCTGATCCTAGCGGATCTCATTGACCTAACAATGTGTCACTTTAAGCATGGCGGCAACCTTGGTGATCTCGGGTGTCTGCGGGAGCCAGGCGAGCTCATTGGCAGCCACTATGAGATTGGCGCTTGGTGTCTTGTAGACGTCATGGCTATCAACATGAACAAACTCGTCGTCGAGGTTGCGTTGGAGTGGCCTTCCTTGTGAGTCAAGTTACTGCTCAGCCATCGCAAGAGCAATCTCATTTGCTCAGTGCTATGCACAGTTGACATTCTAGTTCCCACGAGCGGCGCGTTCCTCCTTGGTTTTGCCATTTTGAGGGTGGCTGTCGACGCTGACATTGAAGATTGCGCCGCCATGGAATGGAGGGGAAGAAGTAGTTCTGTGGTCATTTTGGCGATGATCTCTGTAGAGCCCTAGGACTCGAAGTCTGGATACTCCTCTAGGATGGTATGGAGGAACGCTCTGGGGCGGCAGATGACATGCAACATGTTGACGGCTGGTAGAGGCTGGTCGGCGATCTAGTCAGCGAAAGGATGGACATCTCTAACCTGGTTGGCAAATTTGCCCCTTAGGGCATCTTGGCAAATGGCAGCAGTGTTGGTGAACCCAAAGGGTAGGGCCATAACCCCTAGAGTTTCTCGAGCGGCCTCCGATAGATCTAGGTTAGAGGGTGGTCGGCGCTAAACTAGAGTATCTAGAGCTGATTCGGCAATGGAGAGGCAATAAGCGAGCTTTGGACCAACCTGATCGATAGATGCGATCAGATCGTCATTGTTGATCTGCCTCCTCTGGTAGCGAGGAAGCGGGCGGTGAGTTGCTGATGAGGGCGACCTCGGAGGTGGTTCCAAGATTAGATCTATAGTCGCAGGTGTGGGGGTGATCGACGTAGAATTGATCTGCACCGGCTCGATGAGCTCTCCGACTCCATCAGTGTTGATGATCCACGAGATGGATCTGACCGTGAAGATCTGGCCGGGCAATGGTTGGGACGAAGAGCCTGTGGAAAAAGCCTTCTTGTTCGACAAGGAAACAATACGCACACCCCAACCTGGCACGCCAACTGTCAATAGAATATCATTGGCAGTCCTCCGAGGGGTATCCCACGAAGGTAGATTGATCGGCAAAGAAGCGTGTGATCAAGAACAAGAAGGCAACAGAGACACACGAGTTAGATAGGTTCAGGCCATTAGTATGATGTAATACCCTACTCCTGTGGTTTGTTGGTTTGTATTAGCTATCATATGATATGCGTGAGTTTGGCGAGGGTCCCTGCCCGCCTTATATAGTCCGCGGGGCAAGGTTACAAGTCAGTTATATCTAAGAGATAACCGGAAAGTAATAACAGATTACAGGAATCTTGGGATCATATGTATCCTAACAGATCTCGTAGTATCTTCAGGATATCTTCCCAGTGTCTTGTGGTAGGCGTCGAGCAGAGTCGTGCCCCACAAGGCTTCGTCTTATGGGCTAGGCCGCCCCTGGGGGCGTAGCCCATGTGGTCTACCATGGGTATCCGGGGTCATACCCCCACACCATTGGATTGACAGCTACAATTCACCTCTCTATTTTGAAACAGATTCTCAACTAGGCCCTTATTGTCCAGGGATCATAGGCTTTCCCATAATCCCATACCGGCTAAGTGTTCTCTGAACACCTTAGACAGTAAGCCTTTTCTAAGCGGATCTACAAGTATTTTCTATGTACTTATATGCTCGAGAATAATAGAATGATCCCGGACTTTGTCTTTCACAACATAAAACTTTATGTCAATGTGTTTGGTAGCACCACTTGACTTATTGTTGTGAGCAAAACATACTGCTGGCTCATTGTCGCAGTACAACTTGAGTGGTCTATGAATGTTGTCGACCACTTTCAACCCCGGCATAAATTTCTTTAGCCAGTTCACCTGCCACATTGCCTCATAACATGTTATAAACTCAGCATACATCGTGGATGATGCAACGATGGTTTGTTTTGAGCTTTTCCATGATATAGCTCCCCCTACAAGAGTAAATACATAGCCTGATGTGGATTTTCTATCATCTACATCTCCCGCGAAATCTGAATATGAATACCCCTCTATATGAAGGAAATCAGATCTTCTGTACGTTAGTATGAGGCCTTTTGTGCATTGCAAATAACACAAAGCTTTCTTTACCATTCTCCAATGTTCTATTCCTGGATTACTCTAATATCTGCCAAGTATCTCGGTAACAAAAGCTAAGTTAGGGTGTGTACATACTTGAGCATATTGTAAGCTTCCAATAGTTGAATCATATGGAACTACTTTCATTCGATCGATCTCATATTGGTTCCTGGGACATTGAAATTCCCCAAAACTATCGTCCTTGACTATAGGAGCAGGTGAGGGCTTACACATATGCATACTGTATTTCTTTAGAACCTTTTCTAAGTATGCCTTTTGCGATAATCCTAAAACCTCCTTTCTTCTATCTCGGTGAATCTCTATTTCTAAAACAAACGAAGCTTCATCGAGATCTTTCATATCAAAATTTGAGGACAAGAACTTCTTCGTCTCTAGTAGTAGATTAACATCACTACTAGCGAGTAAGATGTCATCCACATACAGGATTAGGAAAATGAATTTCCCATTCTTGAACTTTATATAAATGCAATTGTCTTCTACATTCTCTTTAAACCCAAACTTTCTTATTGTTCCATCAAACTTTAAATACCACTGTCTAGAGGCTTGTTTTAATCCGTAAATGGATTTCTTCAGGCGGCATCTCATATGTTCTTTTTCTTTCATGATAATTTTTTTTGGTTGTGCTATATAAATATTTTCATCTAAATCCTCGTTAAGGAAAGCCGTCTTTACATCCATCTGATGTAATTCTAAATCATAGTGTGCCACTAACGCCATTATGATTCTAAAAGAATCCTTACACGAGACTGGAGAAAATGTCTCATTGTAATCTATTACTTCTCTTTGCATGAAGCCTTTCACCACAAGTCGTAGTTTAAATCTTTCCACATTCTCTTTGAAGTCATATTTAGTTTTGTAGACTATTTATAGGCTACTATCTTGGCTCCTTTATTTTTTTTCTAAGTCTCAAACACCATTGGTGCTCATTGATCTCATTTCATCTTTCATGGCTTCAAGCCACTTCGACGAGTGAGCGCTTCTTATGGATTCTTCAAATGAGGTGGGATCACCCTCCATTTGAAATTCTTCACATTCATAGACTTCGTAGTCATCAGTAATGGCTAGTTTTCTTGCTCTTTTAGACCTTCTGGGGGGCTCATTAGTTGGCACTTATTCTATATGGGGCTATTGTCGCTCTTCCCAATAGGATCCTAAAGGACAAGTTCCTCATGATCATTTATTGTCACCACGGGAGAATTAGCAATAGGTGCTGTCACTACAGTGCCCAACACTATTGGTACAGTAGCAACTGGTAGCGAGAAGAATGGCTCTTAAACCATCGGAGTGGGCACGTATACCCATTTCTCCTCAAGGTTAATTTCTTGCGCTACTAACCCTGGGCGTTCGGGTTACCCGAATTTTTTAGGTCGGATAGTTCGGGTCATAAGAAATTTGGGTAATGGAAAATGTTACCCGAATTCAGCCCCGAAAAAACACTACCCGAAATTTCGGGTACCCGATAATTCGGGTTCGGGTATTCTTGAACTACCCGATATTTAGAAAACTAGCATTTATACAGAATTTCAGCAACATTCAGTTAATCAGTTTTCTTTCCAAGTTTCCAGCATTTCGTAGAGAAAAACGTATAAGCAAAGCTTCAGCTAGCAAATACCAAAGTACTAACAATGCCTTGTGCTATGTTGGTTTTCTGTAACTTAGTTCTCAAGTAATCAACACCACTATCATTGGAACTTGCATTATCCACTATTATAGTCAATACTCTGTCCAAACCACGTTTAGCCAAGCATTTCACCAAGTTTTTCCCAATATCCTCTCCCTTGTGCCCTTTTACCATGAAAAAAACTGATTACTTTCTTATGCAAATTCTAGTTTCCATCAATGAAACTTGCAGTGACAATCATATATCCATCTTGGATCTAAGAAGTCCAGCAATCAGTTGTCAGGCAAACTCTCTGACAAGAATCTTTGAAGAACTTCTTTAGCTTGGCTTTCTCTTGAAAATAGAGACGTGCAGTGCCCCTTGTCAAAGTTCTTCTAGATGGGAGCTGGAAACGTGGGCATGCTTTGGACATAAATCTTCTAAAGCCAGTCTTCTCACCAAATGCAAAGGGTTGATCATCTTCTATTACCATCTCAGCAAAGTCTTCTCGAAGTTTCTCTTGATCAAACCTCCAAGTAGCAGGAGCATCCCCTATAGTTGCTTGAAGTGTGCCTTGCTTTAGGTCCTTGTAGAAAACATGAGGATTGCGCTTGCAAGTAGCAAAGTTTTTCTTCATTGCTGATGTCCCATGTCCTCTTGTGTCAGCCTTGAGCTCACAATGGCAATATTTGCACTTTCCAGCCTTCAAAACCCCTTTATCATCTTTAATCTTGATGAAATGCTCCCACATCTCTGACCTTGGTGCCATCTCCTTTCTTGATGGTTCTTCCTTATCCTTTTCTAGGTCAATGACAACATGCTCACTACCTTGCTTTTCTCCTAGCTCTACATTGTGTGATGGTTGACCTGCTTCTATTGCCATTGCTTGAGTTTCCTAGCTGCCATCAAACTATGTTCTAGTACCCACTGACTCTACATTCATAATATCATTAGGTTCTAGCATCTACAAACAAAAGAGCAATACAATCACTAACTTTAGCGTTGTACAGTCAAATGAATAATCAAATAGGTAACAGTAACACTAAAACATAACAAATCACTAACTTTAGCACTGACTTCTTGTTGTCTAGTTAGAATCATCCTGATAAAGTTAGAATCAGCAGAAACCACTGATTTAGAATCAGCAATACAATCACTAACTTTAGCACTTTGACATTAATATCAGACACTCCTCTCTCAAAAAAGAAGACATTAATATCAGACACTACACCTGCTCGTGCATCATTTTCCCACTGATTCCATCTAGGCGCTACAGGCAGGTAGGGAATAAGGGCATACATTGCACGATTCCTCAGAGCTGGCTAGCTGGATGCCATCGGAGTCGGGCAGTGGTGCGCCTATGTGGCCGCTTGCCTATGTGGGAGCTCGGTCGCGCGGGGGCTCAGGCACAACAATACAACACCGGGGTCGGTGTCGGTAGTCGGGCGGGGCAGAGTGTGGCTGTGCGGGGCGGTAGATGGTCACGCGTCGAGCCTGCCTGGCGGTCGTGGAGGCAAGAGGCGGCATGTCGAGCTTGGCGATCGCGTGGCATCGGCATCAGGGCATCGGGACGTTGGGGCTCGACCGCGTGGGTGATGTCGGGGCATTGGGGCCGCACGATCGCGGCGTCGGCGTCGGGGCGTGGGGCTCGGCGGTCGCTAGGGTTTGGGGGTCTAGGATTTGGGGGCACGGCGGTCTGGGCCTCTGGGGAGTCGGGGTCTCTGGTGGAGACAGGAGAGTGGAGACTATGGACTTGCTGGGCCGCAATGCGCCAATACCGCATAGTGCCATAGCGGGCTTGAATTCAATCAAGATGTTGAATTGTTGATGACATTAGTCCATGGGCTCTAAAAATATTGGGTAATATGGGTAAATCGGGTATCGAGCGGTGTTACCCGAATTTCCTAAACTAATTTTGGGTGTCTAGAATCACTATCCGAAATTGTAACCGGGTAGATCAGGTTCGGGTACGGGTTCGGGTAGTTTGGGTTCGAGTATTGGGTGGCGGGTAATTTGCCTAGGGTTATGCGCTACCATGCTCCCCCTAACCATCTCATCCTCCAAGAGCACAACATGTCTTGTTTCTACAAACTTTGTATGTCTATCTAGATAGTAGAAACGATAATCTTTTGACTTGACTGGATAGCTAATGAAATGACAACTAACTGTCTTGGAGTCTAGCTTTCATATGTTTGGGTTAAATATTTTAGCCTCAGCTAGATAGCCCTACACACGTAAATGTTAAGTGAAGGTTTCCTTCCAGTCCATAGCTCATATGGTGTTTTGGGCACCGACTTGCTTGGTACTCGATTGAGAATGTGAATGGCAGTTTTTAACGCCTCCATCCACAAACTTATTAGTAAAGTGGAGTAACTTATCATACTTCTCATCATATCCATTAATGTATGGTTATGTCTTTTAGCTACTCCATACTGTTGAGGCTCGCCTAGTGTAGAGTATTGGGTGACTATGCTATTTTCCTGTAAGAACTTTGCAAATGGTCCAGGAACTTGGCCATATGGGGTATGTCGACCGTAGTACTCTACCCACGGTTAGATCTTGCTGTCTTAATCTTTAAATTGTGCTGATTTTCTACTCCAGCCTTAAATATCTTAAATTTATCTAATGCTTCTGATCTTTTCTTAATTGGATAAATATAGCCATAACGAGAATAATCATATGTGAATGTTATAAATAAAACATAACCATCCACACTTTCATAGGAAAAGGACCACAAATGTCTGTGTGAATTATTTTTAAAATTCGTGCGCTTTGTTTGATGTCTTTCTTTATTTTTAACATACTTTCCTTTAATACAATCAATACAGTGTTCTAAGTCTAAAAATTCTAATGGTAGAAGAATTGATTTCTTAATAATCGTTCTATTCCCCCTCAAAATATGACCTAAACGACGGTGTCATAATTTTGATGATACATCATGAATTCTATTCTGCTTATTTCTTGCATTCATAAATAAGGAGGCATTCTCATTCTTAGTGCTTACAACATTCACATTCTCACAAAGTGATAACAAATAAAGCTTGTCTTATCGGAAGGCAAGACCAATACACTTATGATTAAACATAATCTAGCATTGGCCTTTACCAAAATGGCAATCATATCCATCATGATCTAAACGTGAAACACTTATTAAGTTTCTATGCAAAGAGGGTACATAAAGGACATCTATAAGTTTAAGTACAAAGCCATCATTTAATTCTAATGGGAGTTCTCTCATTGCTTCAACTTTAGCTTTGACTCCATTTGCCACATTAATTGATCTTTCTCCTCTTTGCAGGGTCCTCCTCATATAGAATCCCTGTAATGAATTTGCAACATGAATAGTTGCACCTGAATCAAACCACTAAGTAGATTTTGCATAACTTAAATACAAGGACTCATCTATAAATGTAATAATGTCCTCACCTGTTGACGGTCACTAACATCAATTATAAACCATCAACATAACATGTATTTATACTTAATTCCATCACCAAACATAGGTATAGGGCTTTTAACTAATAAATTCCATGAGTTTTGGTGAATCTGTGTTTTCAGCCGGGTTTATCCAGAAAACCATCAAGGGGACCTATTCGTCAAAGAAAATTATGGAATTCCACCGCGTAAACAGCGTGGGAAGATTCTAGAAGACTCCAGGAGGCTCTCCACCGAAGCAGACCCCAAGGGGCTACCATGTGGGGCCAACCGGCCCCACCTATAGGTCGCCCGGCTCCTAGACCCACCTGTCAGCCTCCGCGTTGCAATGTCAGTTCTCCACCGCCTCCTAGGTTGCATCTATACCATCCTTTAAGTTGGTTTGATCCAAGGGCTCATGTTGGACGCTCCGGCCTATATATACTTGCCCCTTCCACCCTCCCTAGAACCATCCTGAAACCCTAATTAATATTCTCCTTGTTAGGATTAGAGCCAGCTATCAAGAGAAGATTAGTCCTCTATAGGATCTAGTCTTATATTAGAAATAGAGAGATAGAGTGTGAGGGAAGAGTTTGGAGGTAGTGCCGGCTTGTTAGTGCTCTCTCTACGACTTGTACCCTGGTGAAGTCAAGTTCTACTTGAGCTTGCTTCTAAGGATTCTCTGGTAATCAACTTATAATTCAAGTAAGCATCGTGTTTATATTGCTCATCAGGTTCGCAACTCTTTTGAGTACTTTAATCTATAGGACGCTTAGGTTAAAGTAGTAATTGTAGGTGTAAGCGTGGTGCCTAGACCGGGTTATTTGTTGATGTACCCTACATTTCGGATCGGTGGTAGCTCGCGAGGATGACTCTTATAGCCTCGTTGAATCCTCTATAGTCCACCTCCTATTTGTAGGCCTAACAGGATTTAGTTACTATAGGAAACATACTCTGCCTATGCTTCCCTTAGTAATATCCCCAGTTGAACAATAGAAGACATAACTTACAAAAGTTAGGATTAGAAGACCTTTGTGATGTCCTCTATACTCCTATTATCTTAAGTCTTGTTGCTACTCCGGGTTAAGTTAGACGTAGTTCATCTCATACATTTTCCTATGGATACGATACTTGGAATACTTCTGGGTGAAAGCTACAGCGGTATTCGTGCGATTGCGGATTTATCTGTGTGCGTTAAATATACCAACAAACTTTCTAGCACCATTGCCGGGGAAACGGTTGCTGAATTAACTTCAAGCCTAGCTTAATATTTTCTTTTACTTTTACTTTTACTTTTAGCATGGATTCCACTCTTATATATCAATATGCTAAACCCACAAACGCAAGCCTAGAGCCACCAAAATATTCAGAACCTATCCTAGCACCTGGCTATGAGCTGTGCCTGTGTTTTATAAAATTCATACAGGATAAATCTTTCTTGGGAGAAGGCAACAAAAACCCATACTCACACCTACAAGAATTTGAACAAACCTGTGCATGCCTGCATATCACTGGCATGTCTGACAAAATCATAAGATAGAAGTTTCCGTTCTCTTTGACGGGAAGAGCTAAATATTGGTATAGTCTAACCATAGGAAGTATGCAAGGAGATTGGAAAATGTTATGCTCTAAATTTTGTTTACGTTTCTTTCCCATCTCTAAAGTGGTTAGCCTTCGGAAAGAGGTTCTAAATTTTAGACAACTAGAAGAAGAATCTCTTGGTACATCGTGGGATCATTTTAATGAACTCATCATCACTGGCCCAGACCTTGCCATTCAATACCCTGTACATCTTCAGTATTTTTACATGGGTCTTAGCAAGGATTGCATGGAATCCCTTGATGCAGCCTCTAGAGGAACTATCCTTCATTTGTCTACTAGTGAAGTGAGGGCTATGCTTGATAGAATTAGTGGAAAGACTCCATGCACTAGCATTCATAATGAACTCCCTAATAAAGAGAAGAAATCATCTATCGATCAAGAAGAGGAAGTTCTGATAGCCAAATCATAACCACTTCAATCCCAAGATTTAGCTATTAATCCTGAACCACCAATACCCTAAAATCCCCCAATAGAAGAAGGAATTCCACCTTTGGAAATCCCTGTTGAAATTAAGGATGACCTCTTTGGTGCTGATTTTAGGAGAACATTAAATTTCCATCTTCATAAGAGACCTTCGAGCGAATATAATTCAAATCCTCTCAATAAGGGATGTCTTAGAAAGTGTCCTTATTCCCATATAGGACATTAGGAAGAATTCAAGGATGACATTTCAAGTAATGCCATATAAGGAGAGCTGAGCCATCTAGAAGCCATTCCTTATCCTCTCCCCTTCTATGTCCACATTAGATGTCTCATTTGAACCCATCTTTCAACCCATCCTTGACCTCGATGATCCCTCTTATGCTCTCTCTCTCCTAAGTCTCATGATGACCCTAGAAATCTACTCAGACAACCAAAGCATAGGAATCATGAAGGCCACAAGGATGACCAAAAAGAGCAACAACAATGACTAGAATATATTAAGAACTTGTATGCCGTTGCTAAAGAATGGATGAACAAGGACAAAGCCTTATGGGTAGAATCCAAACTTGGCTTAGATCTAAATGGTGAGCTTAAATCAATTTCTTTAATAAACATGACTTATCCAAGTTTGGAGGAGGCCTTAGACAAGATCAACCTAAGAGCCACCAATCCATGAGAAATCTTGGACAATAAAACGTCAATGAATGCCATAGGCATGGAATGATTGAGACAATGTTTCTGCCTATAGACATTAATGAAGAAACACCCTTATAGCTTGAAAAGGAAGATAACATCAACGAGCATGGAAGTTATTTCATGAACACCTCATCAAATCCATGCTCGCATGAGAAATCTCCTAAATTAATTGGTCTCTCTAACATTGCCACACACGAGATCTTCGACCCCCTCATTCTCCTTGTTCATAAAGACTTTAAAAGGGTGGTTGTAGATGCATATGTTTATCATAAATATTGCAGATCTCATTGTGTGAATCTTGAGATAGATACACAAAGGTTGATGTTGGAGAGGAAACCACTTCACCAACTTGAGTGCAATTAGAAGGTTTCCCAAGGACGAGCTTTTGTCCTAAAGCAAGCACTTTCGGGAGATTATATGAGCTTTCATGTTTTGCTCTAATGCCCTTATGAAGTGAGCATAGAAACATAATTGTGAAAATATTCCTTCGGGTATTTTTGTCACTAACCATTCCTAGTTTGAAGCAAAAAGAATGAAGGATGATGACTCAAGGTATGTCCAACCAATCATCATGCAATACTGAATCACATCCATCCAAAGTTGACTTTGCCTTGCAAAATTCAAGCCTAGGGATGGGCTTCTTTGAAAAATCTTATGTCATATTGCTAATTCATCTTGGTTGTCTCTACCTTTAAATCATGCTCAATAACAATCATGCTCTTTCATCTCCAATTGAATAAATCTTTGTAATGCTTTCATGCTACCTTTGTTTACTATAGTATGTTCAAGGTTTGGAATATGTTCATACATCTTTTAAATTAAGCATGACGCTTAGTTTAGGGGTGATGATCATATTTCTAAAGGCTTTTAAAATAAACATGGTGCTTAAGTTAAAATGCCTTCCTAAATCAAATTAGACATCGTGTCTAGGTTTATTTTTGAATCCAGAATATGCTATAGTAGATACTGGTTATTTTGTTGGACTAACCCTATGCAGGAAACTTTTAATTCAATATTGGTAAGTCACGAGATGAATTCAAATCAGAAATGAAGCAAGACACAACTCATTCATTATAGATGTAAGAACTACATACCTCATTCAACATGGATAAAAGAACTGTAAGTACCAAAGTTCATTCACTTTGTCTTTTGCTGTAAGTTACCTTTGCCTTGAGCCATGCTTGTATAAAACATGATCCCTATACTAAAGTAATCCCAAAACCATATTTTCATTAGCATAGAGGGAAATTACAAAATTCTAGACAAACAACCCATGTTTCAAAATTGTATATTCCTTCGGGTATGTGTTGTCCACTAATCCTTTGCAGGCATAAAACAATGAGTGAGGCAAAAGGTCTAACAAGATGTCAAAAGATTGAAGAGCAAAAAGATGTCATGACAAAAGGATAAGAAAGAACAGGTGTGAACTAGGAAACAAGAAGCTCATGAACAGCTCAAGCTACCAGACTAGCTGAACAAGGAAAACTTCAAGCAAAAGGGAAGGACCATCATGAGTCATCTACCCTTTGTCATATGGTGACATTACGCTCCAATGACAAAGGTAATTTCCTAAGGTAAATGGTCAATATTTAAAAAGCATTTCCTTGATTCTGGTAGGCACATAAATAAGAAACAAAATATGTTTGAGTTACAATTTACCTGATCAAACCTAATTAGCTCAACATGTCTTGTTCTTTAAGCTTGTTTCTAGCACCACTTTCTTGATCTCATAGTTTTAACCAAATGAGCTAAAATATTGCACATCCTATGTCTGGAAGATGATAGTCATAACATTATAAAGTTCGATACATTATGTAAAGATAGACAATCCTTACATAGGTTAAGCAACTCAATCTTTTTGCTAGATGAACTTAAATAATCTTTTGGTCTTGTCACCCATGACATAATTGAACAAAGCACATAACATCAACTTCATCTTATTCAATGTGCCTAAGCTTAGAGAAGAATGAATAAAGTTTTGGTTCTGTTGGTGTTTTTCCACCAACAGAGCCCATGCACTTGATCTCTACCTTGTCTTATGAGCAAGACATACTTCAAGCAAAGTGTGGGGAAAGACAGTCGACTCCCCAATTTCTGCAAGTAAAGGTTCTGAACCTACTAAACCAAAATCAAAACTCAAAACCAATATGAGTTTGGTAGAAAAAGGTGACATCACCATTAGAGGCACCACCACAAGAATCCTCATCTTTAGAGCGAACCGAGGTACTTGATTAATGAACTTTACAAGGAGAAGTCCAGTTCAAAGGACTTAAAACACCAAACCCTCACCGAAAGAGCTAGCTTGGGAGAGAAGCACTCCCGTGTATCCAGGTAAGTATGCTTTCCCTTTGTTCTAGCATTAGTTTCTTTTAAATAGTTAAGAAAATGGTGAATTGAAAACAAAATAAAAAGGTGTGTCTAGTTTGCTTTAATTTATTTTTATGAGTTGAATAAAATAAAGAGGACTCAAAATAATCTCTTAAATAGAAATGATGAATAGTTGTTGTGTTGTAATTCCTTTCAAGTACCTAGTTTTCAGCCTTGAATTCTCCCAAGTTTTGGATACGACTATTTTGATATAAGGATTTACTCTGAACTTGAAACTCGTGGGTAGCATATGCTTGATCTAAGTCTTGGTAATTGAAGGATATGATATGAGAAGGTCTGAGCTACTGAATATCTTGTTCCAAGTGACACTAAAGTTCTAGAGATTTATCTTTTGAAAAACACTACATGATGAGTTCCTATATGACATAGCTTGAATTCCCACTAGAGCCATACATGTTATTTAGGCTAGGAAAACTTCCACATATATGCTGCTTGCTTTTGCATTGAGTTTTGTCAAGCTTTATTGACTCTTATGAGAGGTTTGTCATGCTCTTAAAATCAAGATCACGTACACACCATGCACATAAGCACTACTCCTACACTGGGAAAGGCGCAAATACATGCCTTCCATCTAGATCCACCCAAGAATGTTCTACTCCTACACTAGGAGTAAACACCAAAAACATGCTTGATAGGTTTTTCATGCACCAAATAAATGCTCCAAGTTCTTGTAGCATCTCTCAAAAGTTGTGGCAGAAAAGAGACATGGGGCTATACAAAAGTAATTCATAAAAAAAAAGAGAAGAAAAAAAGAAGAGATGAGAAAAATGGACAAGTGTCCGAGATATTTAAAACAATGGGTACTTAGATGCCTGCCTGAAAAAAAAAAGAGAAGAGAAAGAGAGATGAATAAGATAGCCCCTACTCTCTAGCAAATGTTTCCAAGTTTTAAAGAGAGAGATATGTTTTCAAGGAGCATAGTAGAATTAGATTAGCCACCATATATATCCACACACATGCACATTTTGATTTGATTGTATGACTCAACTCTCTTTGGATCCATTGTTTGACTTTACAATATATGCATTGCAAGTATGCTCTAGCTTTTCCCCTACCTATGAACTCCACATAAGCTTTAGTTGTAGGAAGAGAAAAAAAGGCATAACATCTTTACTGCCTTTGGTGAGGATCCACAAATACCACATATATTGAGAGATTTGAGAGTGTCATACAATGGAATCTCTGAGTTTTATTTTGAAAACTTATAAAAACTCCAAAAAAATGGTGGAACAAAGAACTTGAGACATAGTGCTTGACTTGATCGTTCTGTCTTTCAATTGCTCAGGACCCAAGTGATGGCTAAGAAACCCCATGGTTGAAGGTAATATGGGTAAGTTTGAAAGTCAGATCAATTTACTCTAATTCAGAGAATAATTTTTTATTGAACACATGTGTACTTTTGAGGCGTGAAAGCATTGTAGCAACTCCTGATCCATTACTAAATTTAGCTTTGCTCAGGGACTAGCAAAGGTTAAGCTTAGAGGAACTTGTTGACGGTCACTAACATCAATTATAAAATGTCAACATAACCTGTATTTATACTTAATTCCATCAGCAAACATAGGTATAGGGGTTTAAACTAATAAATTCCATGAGTTTTGGTCAATCTATGTTTTCAGCAGGGTTTATCTAGAAAACTATCAAGGGGGACCTATTCATCAAAGGAAATTATAGAATTCCACCACGTAAACAGCATGGGAAGATTCTATAAGACTCCAAGAGGCTCTCCACTGAAGCAGACCCAAGGGGCTACCATGTGGGGCCGATCGGCAACACCTGCTGGCCGCCCAGCCCCTGGACCCACCTGTTAGCCTCCATGTCGCAATGTTAGTTCTCCACCACCTCCTAGGTTGCATCTACGTTGTCCTTTAAGTTAGTTTGATCCAAGGGCTCACGTTGGATGCTCCAGCCTATATATACTAGCCCCTTCCACCCTCCCTAGTGCCATCCTGAAACCCTAATTCATATTCTCCTCGTCAAGATCAGAGCCAGCTATTAAGAGAAGATTAGTGCTCTATTGGATCTAGTCTTGTATTAGAAATAGAGAGATAAAGTGTGAGGGAAGAGTTTGGAGGTAGTGCTGGCCTGTTAGTGCTCTCTCTATGGCTTGTACCCTAGTGGAGTCAAGTTCTACTTGAGCTTGCTTCTAAGGATTCTCTGGTAATCAACTTCTAATTCATGTAAGCATCGTGTTTATACTGCTCATCAGGTTCGCAACTCTTTTGAGTACTTTAATCTATAGGATGCTTAGGTTAAAGTAGTAATTGTAGGTGTAAGCGTGGTGCTTAGACCGGGTTACTTCTGGATGCACCCTATATTTTGGATCGGTGGTAGCTCGCGAGGGTGACTCTTATAGCCTCGTTGAATCCTCTATAGTCCACCTCCCATTTGTAGGCCTTACAGGATTTAGTTATTATAGGAAACATACTCTACATGTGCTTCCCTTAGTAATATCCCCAGTTGAACATTAGAAGACATAGCTTACCAAAGTTAGGACTAGAAGACCTCTGTGATCTCCTCTATACTCCTGTTATCTTAAGTCTTGTTGCTACTACGGGTTAAGTTAGACATAGTTAATCTCACCCATTTCCCTATGGATACGATACTTAGAATACTTCTAGGTGAAAGCTACAGCGATATCCATGTGCTTGCAGATTTATTTGTGTGCGTTAAATATACCAACATCACCTTTTCTCATTAGGTGCTTCAGGAACTTTGGACAATCCTTCTGGTAGTGTCTAGTCTTCTTGCACCATTTGCAGGTGTCCTTGTCTACTTGAACGTGGTTGGATTTTTGATGGTGATCTTCCTATGGGGCCTTTCCTTATGACTTAGAAGAGGAGCTATTGTCCGACTGAGGTTTCCCTTGTGGTTTATATTTCTTGTTATTAAATTTCTTCCTTTTATTGTCCTTCACATGATTGACGGAGTCGCCATGTGAGCTCTTAAGCCTCTCCTCTTCTTGCACACATATAGCAATGAGCTTCTCAATGTCCCACTTATCTAGCTGTAAGTTGTAATTAACAACAAAGGTCTCATACTCTTTGGACAAAGATGCAAAAACCAAATAAATTAGGAACTCGTTCTAGAGCTCCAAGTCCATTGGCTTGAGCTTGGATGCCGTGTTGCTCATCTTCAATATGTGCTCTCTAATCCCTCCACCAGTGTATTTCTCATTGACTAACTTCTTAATCAGAGTGCTTGCATAAGCCTTTGAGGAGCCAGTAAACTGACTCTGCACCTTCTTGAGATACTCAGTGGCGGTGGTACATTCTAGGATTGATCCCCTTATTGGATCCTTAATGGAGCTCTTAATCACCATCAAACACTTGTGATTTGAACTATCCTAATTCACATGATCAAGGTCGTACTTCATTCTCACTGATGCATGGTCACACTTCTAAGTAACGAAAGTTGCATCAGTCTCATTTTCTGCCCTCATCGGGTTCTCAGGCTCAGTGGGACACGGAGAGATAAGTGCTAGATCATTCTCGGACAGCGCAAGTGCTATCTCAAGCTTCTCTCGCCATATGTTATAGTTGTTTCCATTGAGAGGCAGAATGGACGAGATAAACATCATTGGGTTGTATCCTGAAAATAACATTAGAGAAAATGAGAAACATTTGACATAATAATTGCATGCCATAATTTAATGTCAGTCAAAATTAAAACATACAATGTGCTTTTACATTAACTCTACATCACCGTTGGGCAGAAATATAACTAATGCATAAAAACTCATAAATAAAAACTTTATAATATTGCTATCATCAACTTTGGTCAGAAAATAATAATATCATAAATACAATATTCTTCTACATTAATTCTATATCATCGTTGGGTAGAAATGGAATTAATGCATGGAAAACAACTCATGAATAAACTTATAATATTGTTATCATCAACGTTAGTCATAAAATAACAATACCATAATTTAACTTAAACAAATATAACTACTCCTCTAATTAAATTTTCTTGTTGGTTCTAATTTAATTAGAGAATAAACATATTCATAGCAGCAGAAATATGGTCAATTCTTGAAAAATAATACTTATTCAGAAGCATCACTGTGTACTTATCTACTCTCTAAACAAATTATCCCAATTAAATTTGAGTAGAGATAAAAAAAACTAGACATAAATCATGAAAGAAATGCTTCTGAAAAGAAAAAAACAAAATTATGCTAAACCATATTGTTCATACGGGCCGAAGCCCAAAACGCCCGTGGCCCAGCCACGCGCGCGGTGCTTCCCACGCCTAGGCCGCAACATGGGCCTGGGTCGGGAATTCCCTTTCCCACCTGGGCCTAATTTGGTCCGAGCGATCTCTGTCGTCCATCACGAATGGACAGTCGTCCACGCACCTCGGTGGAACAAAAACACCACCCAGCCACTCGCCCCCAAACCCTAAGTCATTCTGCATCTCCCCTTCTTCTTTCTCAGCTCAGAGCCGAGCGATGGCAACAGCGGCCAGAGGAAGAAGAGCGGTGGCAGCGCCACAGGCCCCCTCGCTGGTGTGTGCGTTCGCCCGAGGGTCAGCGCGCCACTATCGAGTGGTCCTGTGGCGGTGCCCATGGCCGGGCTCGAAAGCGCAGCGACTTAGCTTTCTTCCCACATGCTGGCGAGGCGGCGGTAGGTCCCTCTTCCCACGCGATGGCGGTGTTGATGGTGGTGAAGAAACCAGGTAGGTTCCTCCTCCTCTCCGTCTGTTCCCCTTCTAGGGTTAGGGTTAGGGTTAACCCGATTCAACTCGATTCGTTTCTTTCAATTCACCTCCTTCTACTTGCTAAAACTCAAACTACCCTGATCTAGATCTACTACCTAGGAGGCTCTAATACCATTGATAGAATATTAGGATCACCTTGGAGTGGATCAGTGGGTAAAAACTTCCTTAGCAGTAGTAAAATATCGACTCACAACCGAGAAACGGTAGATCTAAAAGGAAAAGGGGAGAAGGAGAGAGAGGAAGCGTTACCGACCGTCAGAAGTCTTGGTGGAGGAGGATGATGTAGCCATGGCGATGGTGTGGTGTAGCCCAGGATGGTGGCGGCGCGATGAGGTTCGGACTCCGGAGAGTGGTGGCGTGGGCGACGACGAGTTGAGGAGCACGGTGGCGATGCTTCCCGCCACTACTGTGCTACCTTAGATCGGTTAAGGTTTGTCAGTGGGGTGCTTTGACAAAACCGGTGAACCTCATACCGTGAGCCGTCAGCCCCCACCTCTTCATATAGCGTAGTGTGACGGGGGCCCACCAACCATGATTTGGTTGGGTGCCCCCGATCAGGGCGCGGATCAGGGCCCAAGTTGGCCGTGGTGGAGATCAACCTAACGTAGCATGCTTGTGGTACCCATTGATCCCTCAAACTAGAGAACTAGAGTACCTCGTACAATCGAGAGATGGATAGAGGTGTACAAAGAAGCCCACAAAAGTGGTGTGCTATAACACCCTGGTGTTACGATCTTGTTTAACACCACGATTTAGGCCTAAGAAAAATTTCTGAAACGATTTTCTCAAATTTTAAAATTTGGCTTATGTTTAAAAATGTCTGATAGCAAATAAAAGGGCGAATGGCCTGTTTATTTGATTAAGCATGAGAAACATTTTTTATAAATAAAATAAAATATAGCTTGTATTTAGTACTTGAATAAATCTGGAGCGTAAGTTAATAGATGAAATGCGACTCTTGTTTTGGTAAGTAAAAGTTATTCAATAGTATATATATGATAGCTCAAAAATCGAATTTAGAATTTAAAAACCAGCTTTCGCGTCAATGGTAAAAATCAGAAATTTTATTTTAAACCGTTGTCGCGGTGATTTGTTTTGCGCAAAAATAATTACTTAACACCCTAATATTTTGTTCTATGGCTGGGTATGGAGTGGGAGCTGTCGCATGAAATGTTTAGTGATGGAAGTCGATAGGATTTAGATCTTTTGGAGTGCCGGTGATGTATCGCTGTTCACCTCCGTGTCGTACGCGCGGGTAGGCAGCCAGCAGAGTCATGTGACGCCCTCTGTTTCTTTGCTTGCCTGTCTCTACGTCTCTCTTCTCTACTTGGTACTGTTGCTGTAATGGACGTGCAGTAGGCCACGTGTGCTTGCTTTCTCATGACCTTGTTTGGGAGCACCTTAAAGGAGGATTTGTCGAGTCGCTGCTTGCTCTATCCCCTTGCCTCTGTGGCCTACCTTGCTTGTCTCTACCTGCTGCTCGCATCGTCCTGTTGCTCTACAAAGCTGCCGAAGCACGCCGCGTTGTCCCTCCGTTAATGAAGTTGGCTGACCCCTTGTGTTGTTTTCCTCCTTCCTTGTCTATTTCTGCTTGCATCTACCTCTAACTGTCCTTGCCTACCACTGTTGTCTGCCTCTGTGCCAAGCCAAGCACCTGGCACCTCCTCCACATGCTGTAGCTTCGCGGCGCCCATGCATGTCTCCACCTCGCTCCCTGCACTGCCTTTTGCCTGCCATCGCCTAGCCTGTGGGTGAGAACGCCCATGTCTGTGGAACCGTGCTGCTCCACCCCGCCAACGCCACGCCCATCGGGTCACCCTACTGCGGATGCCCACATGAAGCACCGATGCCCCCTCCTCTTCCTCCTCACCACACCGTTCCACCTCTGTGCTTCATGCCCCGTTGTGGCCACTTCCACCGCCACCACCGCGCGCGCGAGCGTGCCATGCCGCCCTGCCAGCGTGGCCGCTTCCTTCGCGTGCCGATGTGTGCGCGAGCGCGCTTGGGCCCATGTTGCCCTGCAATCGCCACCACCTCGCTACTGACGCACTCTCACCGTGGAGCCGCCCGGTCTCGAGCGTCAGCGCACGTGGCTAGGGCACCATGCTCCAGCTCTGGCCGAGCCACCTCCTCCAGCGGGTGAGCCCGGCATCGGGCAAATCATGAGGCCGCCTCCCCACCGCTGTTGGTGAGCGCACAGCCGGATTGGACCGCTGGCCGCCGTCCTCTACTCGTGCTCTGTTTTGAGGTAGAAGAGGGACCCTAACATAAATAGCACTTTTTACCATGTTCTTTTTGCAAAAACGCTAGACTCATAGGTTTACAAATAGGGTCTTAGTTGATTTAGAGAAAGTACAGGGACCTCATCACAAAAGTACCGCCGCTGCACTGCCCTAGCCATGTGGGCTAGCTTGTTGGGACACGCTAATCCACGCATGGGCCGCCCTGCTCGCACTGGGCTATGGTCCGCTTGTCGCCTGGGCCACATGCGCGCGCCTAGGCTGAGTCGCGCTGCTGTCGATGTTTCGAACAAACACCGGCTAGTAAATTTATGATTATTGCGCATTAGGCCTAGATGGTGCACTAAAGGACACAAGATTTATACTGGTTTGGGCTGAATGTCCCTACGTTCAGTCTACAGCTGCTTGTGTTATTAGTACCAAAAAAAGGTTTGTGGTAGGGGGTACAAACGGTAGAGAAAGGGAGAGGTCCTAGGTCTCTGATGGAATGGTCGAAAGGATGCCAAGAGCTTCGGTCGCTACCCAGTTGTATGTGTGATGTGTTGTGTATATTGAATTAATCTGTTAAAGGTCGGTCCCTTTGGTGGGGCACCATGTCCTCCCTTTTATAGACCAAGGGGGGAGCAGGGGTTACAGATCGGAGAAAAAGGAAAATGCCGAAGGTATAGAAGGTCCTTTGAGGGAGCTGGGTCTTCCTTTTTCCTTGTGCCTGCCTTGATTAACATGGTAGGCCGTGTCAGAGGTGGCGTGTTCGCTGATCCTCATAGGCCATGCCCTGGCCTCATTTAGCAAGTGGGTGCGTCCCATCCTACGCCGGTGGACGGTGTGGCGCGCCGGAGAGCCGAGCTGTGACTACTCAGGGAGTAATAGGGGAAGTGACCATATGTCTATCACTGTAGATGATGTGATGTCTGTCTTGGACCGTAATAGCTGTCGTATGCCTATGTTAGTGTCCGCACCCGAGGACTGAAGGCAGCGCCTACTACACTATGGGACAAACGTTGGCGCCTACAACACTATTTGGGCACTATTACGTCGGAAAGGACCTAAAGTCCCCGTCCCATCGTATCCTGATGGTACCTTCCTGCAGGCATGCAGGGCATGGTCCTCGGTACTGTGTTTGACTCGAATGTCCAATCATAACCTATGTTTGTCATCATGAAGGAGCAGGGTGCAATCATCGGGCGAGGCAGAGCCCACCCTCGGTCGTTGGGCGAGGTAGAGCCCGCCCTTGGACGTCGGGCGAGACAGAGCTAGCCCTTAGCCATCGGGCAAGGCGGAGGCCAGCCCTCGGGGGTCGGGCGAGGCAGAGCCTGCCCTCGGACGTCGGGCGAGACGGAGCCAGCCCTTAGCCGTCGGGCAAGGCGGAGGCCAGCCCTTGGGGGTCGGGCGAGGTGGAGCTAGCCCTTAGTCATTGGGCGAGGAGGAGGCTAGCCCTTGGGGGTCGGGCGGGGTGGAGCCTACCCTCGGACGTCAGACGAGGCGGAGCCTGCCCTCGGACGTCGAGCGAGGCGGAGCCAACCCTTAGTCATTGGGTGAGGCGGAGGCTAGTCCTCGGGGGTCAGGCGGGGCGGAGCCTGCCCTCGAACATTGGGTGAGGCGGAGCTAGCCATTAGCCGTCGGGCGAGGCGGAACTAGTCTTCTGTCGTTCGGGCAAGAAGCGTAGTAGTGCTCTTTGTCTGACTGGAAGCGTCAACATTCGATGGTCATTAGTCCCACCTCATTGGGTACCCCGGTATTAGGTCCTCGACAGCTGCTGGCCTTGGTCCGCCTGCACCTAGGCCGGCCGTGTGCACTCCCGCCTAGGTCGCCGCGCTGTTGGGCCACATCCATCCAGCGGGCCGCGCGTGTGTCTACGGGCCGAGCCAAGCCGCTCGCCCTTTTAGTTTCTAAAGCATTTGTTAATTTAGTTTCATAAATAAACCTATAAAATTCATAGTAAATCATAGAAAAATCATAAAAACGCCAAACTAGTTTTGTTGAGTTTCTAAAATCATGATCTATCTAACAGTATATTTTGTTCGCATAGATTCGGTATGTTTTGGGGTTGCTCTAATTCATTTAACATGCTTAATATTGTTAAAAGGTGAACTTGTAAGAATTTCCGTGATAAATCGGAGATAGTGTTGACTCTAAAAATTTTACAGTAAATTACTAATATTATTAGCTACTCATTATAATTGTTGTAGCTCTAGAATAATTAGTTTGCTAGATAGATAATGATGCCCTATTTCGAATAATGATTAAATCAATAGAATGAAATAAAGAAACACCTTGTTTATATTCCGTTGTTCAATTAAATCAATATATTAATGCTTCATCATGTCAGGATTAGATATTTATTTTTGTTGTAACTCTGTTCATATGTTTATATTCCGTTGTTTAATTAAATTGTTCATAACTCTGATAATATGATTACATTCCTTTGTTATAACAATAAATATTATACTCTGATGTTGTATTAAAAGTTATGTAAGAAATGGTTAAGAATGGTGTAAGTTTTATTCTCTCATTTGTGATCCTGATGGAAAAATATGGATTTTTGGATTCTCCCTTGGGGTGTGCCCGACGAAACCGAATAATTTGGTGTCCTCCCTTGAGTACTTAGTGTCTAATAGAAGACAATCACTCATGGGAGGCATTAGATTAGACGGTTCTGCCACATGTGGTATCAGAGCATGAATGAGGAAATAAAAGCTTCAGAACCTCTTTCTAAAATAAAATTTGACAACAAATTCTTTTCAAAGAATATGATGTTTTATGTGAAGTTATATAAGTAGCCCTATTACTATGGTTATGTATCCATGATAGATGGCACTCTACTGACTTAGGTAGGCTTTATCAATTTTCTGCAGGTACACTGACCCCGAACATAGTCCGATAGTATCGACTAGCTACAGGGAGAGAACGATGTGCCACAAATCTAAGAATGGTTGCCCTATATGTTGGCAATAGTGAAAGGGCATATAGGATTTGCATTCATGCATATCCTATGTGTGCATTGTAGTGCCCATGTTATTTGTAGATACGCCATCCATAGGTGTCACGCGTGTCATATTGTGCACTACTGACTCGTTCCTGTTCTGGAGTTACCGCTGAACTATGGCTTCATGTTTTGCGTTCACCCATGGTTCACACTTGTCGTGACCGACGTCTCCCCGTACTCTTTTCTGCGCTCTTGTTGGACCCTTGCCCTATAGTCGTACTAGTCAGTAATGGCCTCGGACATCGCTTGCCTCAAACGCACAAAGGATTTAGTCGATTCGTTCATAGTGATCCCACGCAGGAACCTCGTGGACCGTGCTAGGACCACTGGGTGCTCCACCTTTATAAGCAGAGCCTGACTTAGCTATTGGTACCACCACTCAGCACACTTTAGCTTGCTTAGCTTTTCTTTTGAGCAAGCCTTTTGCTCAGTCTTTCCTAACCACCATCGCCAGAGATGGCAGGAGCTTGGGTTAGTAGTTAATGCCTAAACATTGAGGGTTTTCCTAGAATTCTGCATGACACCCTACAAAAGCTCAGAGTCAAAGATCATCCCGAGTATGAGGGCCGTGAGTATGAGGAGCATGGCACCGAGCGGTGTGAGGTTACCTTCTACATCAGAAAGAGTGAAGAGTTCCCCGACCTCACTGAAGCCTAGAGTGTGACCGCAACCGGTTTTTGCTTCGTCGACACCTACCAGGTTGTGGCCCACAAAGCCTTGCGGTACCTTTGCTAGATCTATGAAGAGCCCATTGCCCGTACCCCCATGAGGTTCTTTCCACCTTTGGACAAGAATTGATGGGCATGGAGGGCTCGCATGGAGGCTTTGCAGGGGCATGATGTGTAAGAAGATAGTCCTACCGTGGTGCACTTGACCACGTACCTGCTTGCTCTAGATGAGTAGTATGATTGGCAAGCCTTGAAGCTGAGGACATGCCTCTGGCATGCCGAGGAAGCCAAAATCTTCTCTAGGATGCTCTAGGTGCAGCTTGTTGAAGCGCATGCTAGTGCGGCAGCTGCTGAGAGCCGGGAGACTACCATGTTAGAAGCTCTAAAGGAGGCTGAAGATCGACATGTTCATTAGCTGGGTGAGGCCAATCTTGTCACTAGGGCCAAGCGGAGGACGTTGGTTGCAGAATGGCAGGATCCCTTGATCGTGGAAGGAATCCCTGTCCACCCGCCAGAAAGAAGGAGAACCGGTGTTACAACGCCGCCAGCACCCCCACCCTCAGAAGTGTCAGAAGTAGAACCCTAGGTTCCTCTCACTCAGCCATTACCAAGAGAAGAGGCAGCCCATAGCCAGGGTGGTAGGAGGATCCGCCGAGCCCAGGAATGAAGATGCGTGGTTCTAAGTAGATTAGTTGCCTTGGGATGTTGTACCCGTAGTAGTAGTGCTTTTCATCACTATCCTCCGGTATTGTACTCTTGCAGTTGTTGTCATCCATAGTTGTTGCGATCGTCTACCAGTAGGGAAGGTGAATGATGTGTTGTGAATAGGAGACTAAATGCATGTATGATGTACTCGTATAAGACCGTTCGGAATATGCATGTTGTTTATTTCACTATGTTTATTGCGTCCATCTACTTTAAGTCCTGTTAGACGTGCTTAAGGTTTTCAAAGGTGATGTTAAGTGGGTTACAAGAGAAGTTGCCATTCAGATACCAGTAGATCAGCCATGATTGGAGAACATTGGACATTGTATCGACTAATTGTGGATGTCCCGGTAGAACACTGGAATTCTCTTTAAATCAAATCCGTCGTTGGATTTGAATTCCTTGTCCCTTATTGTTTGAATCTTCCCTTGTAATACTCCTCTTACTCTGTGGTCTATGACCCCATTGCCTTCATGGCGTGTAAGTTGGTAATAGTTGCCTGGTTAATAGCTTATGGTGCCACAACAAAACCGAGGGCTCCCTGTGGAATAGCTGCCACATGGTGATGTGGCTCGGCATGCGCTGGTATCGAGGTTGTTGACCAAGTACCTTTACCAAGTTACACCGCCGTACTGCTTTTGCTACAAAATATTCTCCTTAGAAATATACAGGTGTTCAAACGGGAAATCCACAATGGGTTGATGAAATAGTGTTCTCTCTAGTAAAACAAGAGGATGTGGTTTTGGAGGAAGTGTGTATGTCGTGCTCTCAGTTCATACAGAGGTTGGTACACATGGTGGACAAGGAAGGGAAAGAAAAAGAACAGTAGTAAGGAAAGTTAGTCTTGGGTAGTAGGGAGTGCTTGAAAAAGCCTGAGTGGACGTTATGTCCCTAGCCCTGTGTTTAGTTGACCACGCTACGCATGCTGGGTCATTTTGCTGCGTGCCCTACGGACGCCGTCTGTATCGGGCCCTTTAGCTCCCCTTCTCGCTTGGCCGTAGCCTCATGCCACACTCGTCATCCTTGTGCACTGTGCTCTTTTCCTTTTCCCTAGCATCCAGTCAGCTCTCGACCCCCATGCCTCGTCCTCTGTACTGGACCCCCTCTCTTCCCCTCCCTTCTTTCTTCTTTTGGGGACATGGCTGCCTACATGCCTGCCTCGTCGAGCGGACCCCTCTCCTCTCCTCTCCTTATCCTCTCTCTACTGCTCGAGCAGGAAGCGCACCATGTCCAACCTTATCTCCACAGCATGAACCATCTGTGTACCCTATTCGTGCCATCTCCACTTCCGATGTGTTGCGCCCCATCTCCGTTTACCACTATAAGATCCCCTTAGTCCTTGCTCTTCTTCTTTATCCCCATTCCCTCGTATTTGGAGCAAAGCTATGAGACCCACTCATCATCCGAAGAACTAGGCTCATCAGTCTGAGGTGATGGTGTAATCTGAGAAGAAGAAGGATCTAGTTTCCAAAGAAGTTCAAGTCTACCGTTGGTTAGTCGATCTTAGGGTCCACGATGTTTGACTTCTCTGTCGACTGTTTTTGGGTGTGTTGGTTATACAACATGTTTTGGATACTCATTATCTTGTTGTTTCTCCATTGCCCTCGTCTGTCTCGACTTCTGGATTAAGCTTTGGTTGTAATAGGTTGCTCTTAACCATGTATCCCTAAATCCCCATGTGGGTTAGTATTTGAAGTCGTGTAATTTTTCATGTAATCTCAGATCTACGTAATGTAATCATGTTTCCCCTCTCCTGGTTCTTGCTTTGAATCTCGGGATGAGATTCTTTTTAATGGGGGTTGGTAGTAACACCCTGGTGTTACGATCTTGTTTAGCACCATGATTTAGGCCTAAGAAAAGTTTCCGAAATGATTTTCTCAGATTTTAAAATTTGGCTTATGTTTAAAAATGTCTGATAGCAAAAAAAAGGCGAATGACTTGTTTATTTGATTAAGCATGAAAAATAATTTTTATAAATAAAATAAAATATAGCTTGTATTTAGTACTTGAATAAATCTGGAGCGCAAGTTAATAGATGAAATGCAACTCTTGTTTTGGTAAGTAAAAGTTATTAAATAGTATATATATATATATGATAGCTCAAAAATCGAATTTAGAATTTAAAAACCAGCTTTTCGTGTCAATGGTAAAAATCAGAAATTATATTTTAAAGCGTTGTTGTGACAATTTGTTTTGCGCAAAAATAATTACTTAACACCCTAATATTTTGTTCTATGGCTGGGTATGGAGTGGGAGCTGTCGTGTGAAATGTTTAGTGATGGAAGTTGATAGTATTTAGATCTTTTGGAGTGCCAACAATGTATCGTTGTTCACCTCCGCATCGCACGCGCAGGCAGGCAGCCAGTAGAGTCACGCGACGCCCTCTGTTTCTTTGCTTGCCTGTCTCTGCGTCTCTCTTCTCTGCTTGGTACTGTTGTTGTACTAGACGCGCAGCAGGCCATGTTCGCTTGCTTTCTCACGACCTTGTTCGGGAGCGCCTTAATGGAGGATTTGTCGAGTCGCTGCTCGCTCTGTCCCCTTGCCCCTGTGGCTTGCCTTGCTTGTCTCTACCTGCTGCTTGCATCGTCCCGCCGCTCTACAACGCTGCCAAAGCACGCCACGATGTCCCTGCGTTAATGAAGTTGGCTGAACCCTCGTGTTGTTTTCCTCCTTCCTTTTCTATTTCTGCTTGCCTCTGTCTCTGACTGCCCTTGCCTATCGCTGTTGTCTGCCTCTGTGCCAAGCCAAGCACCAGCTTTGGCAGCGCCCGCATTGCCTTGGCCTACTCCCCATGCCCTCCTTTTTCCTCTCCGCTGCCTCTCCCATGCCCACAGCAACCGCAACGCTGCCATGGCTAGTCGACGACACCGCTACCCGGCACAACACGTGCAGGCACGCCCGAGCCGTGCGTGGCTCCTCGCCTTCCTCTTGCATGCCTGTGCTGCTCTGCCTCCCAACTTGCCTAGTCGGTCGTCGTGCCCCGCAGCCACTCTGAGGCGCCCATGCTCTGCCGCCGATGCCCCATGCCACCATGGCACACCACAAGAGCGTGCAAGCCCACGGTCTGTGCTGGACCTACAGCTTCCCCACGCGACCCCTCCCCGGTACCTCCTCCACATGCCGCAGCTTCACGGCGCCCACCCATGTCTCCACCTCACTCCCTGCGCTGCCTTCTGCCCGCCATCACCCAACCTATGGGCGAGCATGCCCGTGCTGCGCGGAACCGCACTGCTCCACCTGGCCAAGGCCACACCCGCTGGGTCACCCTGCTGCGGACGCTCGCATGAAGCACCGGTGCCCCCTCCTCTTCCGCCTCACCGCGCCGCTCCACCTCTGTGCTTCGCGCCCCGCCGTGGACGCTTCCACCACGCGCGTGAGCGCGCCATGCCACCCTGCTAGCGCGGCCGCTTCCTTCGCCTGCCCCTACGTGCGCGAGCGTGCTTGGGCCCATGTTGCCCCATAGCCGCCACCACCTCACCACTGATGCGCTCAAACCATGGAGCCGCCCGGCCTTGAGCGTCGGCACACGTGGCTAGGGCACCATGCTCCAGCTCTGGCCGAGCCACGTCCTCCAGTGGGTGCGCTCGGCATCGAGCAAACTATGAGGCCGCCTCCCCACCATCGTCGGCGAGCGCACACCTAGATTGGACCATTGGCCACTGTCCTCTACTCGTGCTCTGTTTTGAGGTAGAAGAGGGACCCTAACATAAATAACACTTTTTATCATGTTCTTTTTGCAAAAATGTTAGACTCATAGATTTACAAATAGGGTCTTAGGTGATTTAGAGAAAGTACAGGGACCTCATTGCAAAAGTACCGCCGCTGCGCTGCCCTGGCCACATGGGCTGGCTTGTTGGGCTGCGCTCGTCCATGCATGGGCCGACCTGCCTGCACTGGCCTACGGTCCGCTTGCCGCCTAGGCCATGCGCGCGCGCCTGGGGCCGAGTCGCGCTGCCGGTCTTGGTCCGCCTACGCCTGGGTCGGCCGTGTGCCACTCTCGCTTGGGCCACCACGTCCTTTACTAGGCCGCTGGGCCACGTCCGTCGTCGTTAGAACTAGCTGGATATGTAGCGCACTTTAACGCATTATTTGACAACCTGGATATATAGCTTACTACGATCGTTCTTAGAACTAGCTCGTTAACTTGAGAGGCGTAAATCGTATTTTACGAGTCATGGTTGCAGTCGATTAATTACATCTTTGCATTGCATCACATTGCATATCATAATAGGGATGTCGATGGATCACGGAGTCATCGGGAGTTGCTAGAGAAATGGTGCTTTTGGAGATCTTGTCACCATGATAGAAAGCTAACTTCTGATTAAATCTTACCCAGGCAAGCCCCGGTGCATAACACCTACTTTTCTACACTTTAAATTATATTTGTGCATTAAGTTTTAAAGTGTTGAATGAAACCCACTTGCATATATATCCTTATCCTATGAGTCTTACTAGTATGACAGGGTCATGTAGATTGCTATGCTATAGGACTCCGGTAGAAATCGAGTGATTGTGTGTCACTCGCGAGAGATATGAAATATATTACTGTATTATTATCACTTGGAATATATAAAATGGTGGAAAGGAAAATGGTGACCGGGTAGGGATATGGTTTGGGTATTGGTGGGTGTAAGAGGTTGTGTCCAGCGGCCACGGGGCATAGCTTGGTTACACGGCTTTCCCTGCCTATGTCGGTTAAGGACTGACCGTTGCATAAGACTCTAGGCAAGTCATAGACTTATTATCCCGAGCACATACTTGGGTATGGGCGCTTGGAAGACTTGTTACTTTCTTGTCATGGGTTTCGGCTCTTTTCCGGACCGATTGTCAAGATGGTTTTTGGGTTAGGAGGTCCTTGCACCGCACTGAGTCCAGGACTCAGGGGCGGGGGCATGGAGTCTCAGTTTGGACGGGGACCTGGACCCCATGGTAGAAGGGTAGTGGGTTGGTCCTGCTTATGCCTTGGGTACAAGAGGGGCGTGTGTTTTTGGGTACCTAGCTGGGGGCATTGATTCGTGAATCACCGGTGTTCCGGTACGATTTGTCGACGGTCTAGCACCGTAGTAAGAACTGAAAGATGAAAGATGGAAATAGGAAATCTGATTGCTTACCACCTGCTTGAAAGTAGCATAGGTGCTTACATAGAATGGTTAGTTAATGAACTAATGCACTGTTAATAAAAATCGAATATAAGGACGCACGCTTAGTAATGCTTCTTGCAGATGCAATAAACCCACAAGCCAGATAGCCTTGCATATCCTTGGAGTCTTTTCTTTCCTCCTGTCGAGTAAGTCTTGCTAAGTACAATTGAGTACTCAGGGTTTTATTTCCCTCTGTTGCAGGTGACAGATGGATGCTAGAGTTGACTCTTGTGTGTGTGGATACCTTCTGGTGAGCTCAGTGAGGATTCCTTTACGCTGTGATCGTAGTTTTTATTTATAACTCTTACTAAATATTTTTATAAATGAAAGTTATAATATGTTGTCATAGTTTATATATTAATGCTTCATCATGTCAGGATTAGATATTTATTTCCGCTGTAACTCTGTTCACATGTTTATATTCCGCTGTTCAATTAAATTGTTCATAACTCTGATAATACGATTACATTTCTCTGTTATAACAATAAATATTATACTCTGATGTTGTATTAAAAGTGATATAAGAAATGGTTAAGAATGATATAAGCTTTATTCTCTCATTTATAATCCTGATAGAAAAATATGGATTTTCAGGTTCTCTCTTGAGGTGTGCCCGACGGAACCGAGTAATTTAATGTTCTCCCTTAAGTACTTAGTGTCTAATAGAAAACAAACACTCCTGAGAGGTATTAGATTAGGTAATTCTATCACACGTGCAGTAGTAGATTCGAAGGCCCAATACGATCTCTGGTCAGACCATCCCTCTTAAACTACTAGTTTATTGGACCACCGTCCTTTGTGTTTGGGTATCCCATCATTATAGCCCGGTGAAAGTTGTTTCAGTCTGAGACTGTTTCCAATAGGTAACCTATATGAGCACCTAAATTCAAAATGGTAATATTTTGGTCTCTAACAGAATACCTATATACGAGACCTATTTTTGGTTGTGGCAGAGTCACAACCAAAATATGAGTATTCTCTCTCCTGTAGACTCATTTGCAAAAAAAATGTTCTCTTTCAGGTCCTGTTGTTGGAGAAGACAAAAAATGGTTATTAAACTTTTTGCCTATAGCGCTACCTAAATATGAAATGAGTTTTATATTTTAGGTGATGTTGTCGGAGATAGTCCGAGGATGATGAGCTAGCCTAGCAATACAGTGGCCGGGCTTCACTCTCTTTGTCCGTTGAAGCTTTTCACAAGACTACAACTACAAGAGTAGTGCCATGGATTTAAAAGTCGATAACGTCATACCAGAGTATACCGTATACATAGCCCGAGCTGTCCCTTTTATTCGTTGAATCACAATACTCTCAAACCCTATACTCAGTTACCCAGTTAGCCTTATCATTAGGAAAACCCGAACACACTAATTCAAATTTTAAAAGGCTGAACTGAGAGATCTCGAGAGAGTCGAGATCAACATCTTAAGTTTTTGTTAAAGGACATGTATCCTAGCACTCGAAGAAGCGGATATAAGCGTAGCCATTTGCAAAAATCTCTACCACTAATAACACACTGCTCGTGGACTTTTTTAAAGCCACACCATAGGCCTGTTCGGCTGGTATTAAAGCCGGCTCGACTAAAGCTGTTTTATTATGAGAGAAAAATATTATAGATTCTAGCTGATAAGCCGACTAATAAGTTCAAGCGAACAGCCCCATAAACTGTCCACCACCGTCATTAGCTACCCTACACGTATCAAAAAAAAATTACACCTAAAACCAGTCAACCTTCAAAACAAAAGACAAGATCACACTCTCGTATATTCTTTCTCTCACTCACTCAAATCTAATGAACCAGATTGCAAGGACCACTCATACCTCCTCCCGTCCCGCGCACGCGATAGGAGCGAGACCCGAGACTCTCCACTCTCCCCGGCGCGACGCACGACGCGTGGCTCTCCCTCTCCCTGAGGCCACTCTGCCTCTCCGCGACGCCATTCACCCCCAACGCCCGTCGGCCCGTGCATCTCTCTCTTCCTCTCGCCTGAACCCTAGATAGAGGCCGGAGACGAGTCAGGAGACGTGGCCGGCTACTCATCTATTCCGTAGGCGGCGGCGGACGTAGGTGTCATCTGGGGATCCATCCCATCCTCTCTCTCCGATATCTTCCTCCATCGGGCTCCCTCAACAAGGTCCTTCAGATCCGGTGGCTGTGAGCATGCACAAGGAGGCGGCGGGATCTGCTGGAGGATGGCACAACCTCTGTCATTGCTATTCGATCCAAAACCTACTCCAATCCTGCATCGCCCCGTGAAGATATGCATCCAGGTATGGTCTCTCCCCTCTCAATTCATCACAAGATTAGTGTTTCTGTACACTTTCTGGCGTGGCGCCTGCAGTGACCAAGCTGACCATGGCGACTGCTACCTCATCTCCGATGTTTGGATTCTGTCAGCAATCTGACGCTATTCCCTTGATCTACAAGGTCACGTGCTATCTCCCCTCCTTTGGTTCTTTCTGTATCAGCACAAAAATCTGTTCACTATGTGTTCGATAGAATGCTTCACAGAGATACCACAAAAAAGATTCACTAATCACTAATTTTTGCCATATCATACCTTTTAAACTGTCAACAAGTTAGGTTATCAGGGAATCTAAGAAAAAAAACAGTTAGAAGAAATTTACTTGCGTCTTCCAATTGTCTGAACTACTGATTTTTTTTTTTAGGTTACAGTCTTGTTTGTACACAAGAAATTGGAGCTATACTGTACTAAACAGAACCATACAGGCAGGGTGAATGGCTGAGAGATCATATGATTGCCATGTGAAGGTGTTTGGATTATATGGAAGAAAGGTTTGTACATACAGAGTAGATTTATTATGATTATATTGCTAATGGATTAAATATACATGTTCATTGTTAGCAGTTTCATAATTTCATATCTTAGAAACAGTTTTTGTTCATGTGCAGATGTTTCTGCAGGATAAATATTAAAAATGAGTGAAGACTGGACTGGTTCAGATAATCTGTTAGCCCTTGTAACAACAGCTTTATTTTTTTTCTGGACATTTATTGATCAGGTGATGCATTTCTTTGACTACAAACTTCTTGAGAGATGCCTGATAATTACAGATGTGCTATATTCTTCTGCAGAACAGGTGTATTCTACTGTATCTCACTTCATTTCGACTAATTCAATTGTTTGAGGAAATATAGCTCAGATAATGTGGTTTATGATTGAATAGGCATTTATTTTGTCCCAATAGTGCCTGATAGTGAGGATGGAATAAATAATGACTGAAACAAGGATCCAAGTGAACTTCCCATCGACAGTAGTACGTCTGAAAATCACTCATCTGTTTCGGTCCATTTTAATTAGTTTGTTCATGCATGTGTGGTATTTGCAGTAGCCTATATGCCTGTATGCAGGGAAGTCACTGGTTGGTCGCATGATAGAGTAGCAGATCAGAGGTGCTCTGCCTCATACTCTGCATGTGCACAGATGAGGCGAATGGTTTGGCAGGTCACCTATCTCGATTCCATAGTTTTGCCTTCTCCCGTAATCTTTCATTTTCTGTAGATGATTTGCTCTACCGTAATCTTTTTTTGTTTCTACAGATGGTGTGTTATTAAATTACTGATTTTACCTTGTGATTATTATAAGTCAATTACTTTCCTAACCTGTGCAGATAAATGCAAAACTTCTAATCTACTTTGATATAGAGCTACGAGATAACTGAAGAACAAGCTTCATGAAATTAAAGTCCACCAAGGTCAGGTATCTGCTTTCATGTGTGCATTTTTGGCATTTTGGCATTTTTGCACATATCGCACCTGTGAAGTTCTTGATCAGAAAATTTTTTAGTTTCTTATGTCTAAGTGAATCAAGCAAATGCGATCATATCCAGGATCCGTAATACCGGATCAACACAGGTACTGCTGTTTATTGTCTCATGTTTATTAATTTTCTATGGGCTTGCCCAATGTTTTTAAGGCCTCGCTTTGGCGTCGCTTTGGCGTCGCCTAATCGGCAAGGCGCTACAGGCGGGACGACTTGGCGGACGACTCGCCTCAGATTGGTATGGCGTCCGCCTTACTACCATGGCGTCCGGAAGTCGTCGATTTGGCGTCCGATTCGTCGAAATCGAGCAAGGCGGGCGCCATACGGGGATTCCACACCATGGCGTAAGGCGGTGCGCAGGAGAAACAGAGCGCGCCGGAGGGAGAGAGAGCGGGCGCGCAGGAGATTCACCAGCAGGAGAGCGGGAGGGGAACCAGAAGCCGCAGCTCGCCTGTGCGGACGCGTTCTCCCGCACCGACGGGAGAAGTTGCTGCCCGCCCGCCGCCGAGCCGTGCGGCCGCCTGTGCGGACTGCGGCCATGTTCCCCCAATCGGCGCTGACCTGCAACATCTTGCCTCCTCTGTTCCTCCATCAAGCTGCAGCGTCCAAAGCCCTTCTGTTCCTCCGTCTACCAAGCAAGAAGAGCAGCACATCTGGAGGAGAGAGGGAAGCAAGAGACAGAGAGGGGCGGAGGCGGAGCGGCAGTGGAGAACGAGAGAGAGAGAGAGAGAGAGAGAGAGAGGTGCGGCGGCGCTGGAGAGAGAGGATTGGGAGTTCGAAAGATGGAGCAGGAAGGTCAAAGGTGAGGGATATATGGGCTGCCTGGTGGGCTGGGCCAGACTACTTGCTCCTTCTCCTTTCTTTTTCCTTTTTCCTTTTTGTTTTTCTTCATTATCTACCACTCTAAGCTGCTCTTTTAAGATTCCCTTAAGATGTTAAGGTGTCGCCTCGCCTCACGCCTTAGTCGCTTAAGCGTAAGGCGGTAGTCAGTCGCCACACCTCGCCTTACCGCCTTGAAAACATTGGGCTTGCCATTCTTGTAGTCCAGATAAAAAATTCTGGATGGTTTCTTTCTTGATCAGATTGCATCTTATTAGTTACATGATGCCTTGCCTGAACAATTAGTATTGTTGCAGAGTCACATCACTTTGGACTAATATTATTTCACATCTCATAAATGTCATATTGAAGTAATCCAATTTTTACCTTAGGACAAGAAGATAAATGGATGATCAGATCAGTGGAATGGAGAAAGGAGGGCTGCTGGCATTCTAAGAGGGACCCCTTTATGTTTTATATTTTACTTGAATATAGGAACTTGTACTGCAAACACAAATTGTATCATGAATTATGTGAATGGTACTCATTGTAATGCAACAAATTCTTTATATTATGTCTGAGTGTGCTTATTTTCTGTGTTGGATGGTCTTGCATTTCTTATTAAATTATATAGGCATGGTCTCTATATTTGTCTCAAAACAATAAATAATTATGATATTAATGAGCAAATGGTTTATTCCTTGCAACGCATATAAGTGTTGCAACAAATTAAATCTATATGTTGCAACAAACCATAAAAGTTGTTCCCTCATGGTTTATATAAACACATATAAGTATTGCCATAACCCATCATCATGTGTTGTAACTTTGCCGTGGTTATTAGTTTGTGTTACCAACACATAAATAAGGGGGAATTCCTTGTGTGCCATTAAAAAAGATCGCAATGCCCTGTGTGCCCCTGTAAAAGTTCAGCGGCCTTCAGCGCCATTGCTCCAACTTTTTTGTGTCCACCATGCCACTGCCATTAGTTTGGGCTCTAACGCCGTCAAACTGCATGTGTGAAAAGACGAAAATACCCTTAAGTCTAAAAATGTCATTAATTTTTTTCGAGCATCTTAACGACTTCAAATGAAAAAACTCAAAACTAGGAAGTTGTAGATCTCGTCGAGATCTATAATTTTCATATAAAAATTATCTTCATTTAATTCCGTAAAAAAAGATATGATTTTTCTAAGATATATTAATCATATCAAATCATATTTTTTTGCAGAATTAAATGAAGATAATTTTTATATGAAAATTATAGATCTCGATGAGATCTACAACTTTCTAATTTTGAGTTTTTTAATTTGAAGTCGTTAAGATGCTCAAAAAAATTAATGACATATTTAGACTTAAGGGTATTTTTGTCTTTTCAC
The DNA here is from genome assembly GCF_019320115.1 of Miscanthus floridulus. Lineage (NCBI taxonomy): Eukaryota > Viridiplantae > Streptophyta > Magnoliopsida > Poales > Poaceae > Miscanthus > Miscanthus floridulus. The sequence continues at coordinate 118,243,441 of NC_089581.1, forward strand.
ACCTGCAGTTTGACGGCGTTAGAGCCCAAATTGACGGCAGTGGCATGGAAGGCATAAAAAAGTTGGAGCAGTGGCGCTGAAGACCGCTGAACTTTTCCAGAGGCACACAGGGCATTGCGATCTTTTTTAATATCACACAAGGAATTCCCCCCATAAATAAGTGTTGCAATAGATCCTTGCAACACCATTTTAGGTAACGTATATTAGATGTGCTGGTATAGACGCATATTTAGACTTTTAGCAACATATATTTGCGTTGTAAAAGGGGATGTCATATTGTAGTGGGTGCCCTTTAGTTCACGGGAACATCAGTTGTGATTCTCGAAATGATGATTATTGTCCTGGTAATGTACGGGCATTCACCTATCTCATTTAATTTGCATAATCATAAATATATCTTAGTGATGCTTAATAACTTATATATATGTCTTTTGGTTATTTGATTTGCATGGTTATATGTTGCCGTAGCGTTAGCTTGGACATTATATTTGAGAGTAGTTCTCAAATGAGAGATGGATGATAAAGATGGGCAATATGCTTTCGGTCACTTTATTTTCATGTGCGTCCAACAGAAATTAATTTTTTATTGGTAAATAATGGACTCAGTAGGTTCATTTTAAAATGACAGTATTCACCTTTTGAAATGACAGTATTTTCTTGAAGGTTCATTTTAAAATGACAGTATTTTCTTGAAGGTTCTAGTAGAAGTAGAACGCCATTTTCACCTTTTCTTCCCCTTTATTTAAAATGACAGTATTCACTTTGCTCCTAACACTCACGGTCTCACGTGAAAGGTAGAGCCTGCAGTCCTGCACTGCTGCCACGGTGTCACCGTCCGAGTCATTGGGCGACTTGGTTCTCCGGCGTCGGCGATCGACGCCCATCGATCTTTCACGCGTTTATCCTGAACATCTTGACGCGTTTATTCATTCTGAACATCTTGGATTGGAACCGGTAGTAGATGTACTCCCGACGTCGGATCTAAGATGTTCTATATCACATTTAAGCTGTCAGCAGTGCACGACGAACCAAACCTTCCTTGGCTTGGGACCCAAAGAGAAGCGTCCAATGGCGATCCTGAGTGATCTGGAGCGTTGATGATCCTGGGCAACAGAAGCGAAATGGATCGGAAGGGCTGTTCCAGGAACGTGAGATGGCAGATCTGCATCATCTCGATCACAAGCTCAGTTCAATAGTTGACCCTGCACCAGCTAATAGCGCACAAATTTCCCATCAACGCTCAACCAAGGAGATTTACATACATAATTGCCTTCTCTCACTTACCATCCCATCACCTGCTCTTCTCTCACTTCCTATCCAATCTATCACTTGCTCTTCATGCATACATACTCCTACGTCGTTCTCATCATGCCGACCAGGGTCTCAAGGTTGATCGTCCTACGGAATCGATGATTAGCTATACAAAAGGAATTAAACTACGATAATCCATGTTAGCTTGCAATTTTTGACTATTTGTAATTTAGTCCATGTTAGCTTGATTGACACATAAATTTTCAATTGAAATTATCATTTGTAATGAACTCAAAATGTCAAAAACTAAAAATAGCATTCTACTCAAATCATTGTATGTTTTCATATATAAAACCATTTTAAATTATTATATACATTGGTCTTGTATAGCTGTACGGGACATAATGGACTTATGTTGGTCTATACTGTAAAAGTAGGTGGAACGAGATGACCTTCCTGGGCTCTCGGCTTTGTGTTATATAAGACAAGGAACAGCCCCTGTGTGGCTTGTACAACAAGATCATAAACTCTTGATGATATCTAGCCTATCTGCATGTACACCGGCGCTTGCTCAACAACATTGAGCCTTGCGCACATACAATGAACCTAGACTAATAATCCTATCGTCTAACACCCCCCCCCCCCCCCCCCTTCAATCTCAGCCACTAACAAGGTTGAGATTGACTCTGAACTCCTTCATCGTGGATGCAGCAAGGGGCTTTGTGAAACCATCAACGAGCTAATCACCAGTGTGAATGAAACGTACGTCCAATAGCTTCTGAGCTACCCTTTCCCATACAAAATGGAAATCTATCTCTATGTGCTTAGTTCTAGCATGGAAGACTAGATTGGCTGACAAATACTTGGCACCAACATTGTCGCACCATAACCGAGCCACTAAAGAGTCAGGAACTCGAAGTTCAGCCAACAACTTCTTAACCCACATTATTTCTGCCGCTGCGTTAGCTAAGGCTTTATATTATGCTTCCGTGCTAGAGCGTGAGACTGTTTCCGAGCACTCCATGAGACAAGATTCGGCCTGAGAAACATAGCAAACCCACCAGTTGATCTTCGATCATCCACACAACTTGCCCAGTAGGCATCAGAGAAGGCGCTGACCATCATAGAATTAGATTTCCGGATCTTTAGTCCCATGTTTAGAGTTCCTTGCACGTACCCGTAGTATTCTTTTCACAGCACTCCAATGCATAGTAGTGGGGGCATGCAAGAATTGGCATACCTTGTTTACTGCAAAAAGATATATCTAGCCTTGTAAGGGTAAGATACTGTAGAGCCCCAACTAAGCTCTTGTATCTGGTAGAGTCCTCGGGCCCAATACTGACACCATCAGTCGCACTCAATTTCTCTGAAGTTGACAAGGGTGTATCAACAGGTTTGCTTTTGTCCATACCAGCACGTTTCACAATGTCAGCAGTGTACCGCTCTTGAGACATTACCAAACCATCCGTGGACTTCTTCACCTCAATGCCAAGAAAGTAATGAAGATCCCCTAAATCTTTCAAGGCAAATTCCCTCTCAAGATCTTTGAGCAGAGAATCTGTCGCTTCCTGTGAAGAACTTGCCACAATAATGTCATCAACATATACTAACACAAACATGGTATGTCTGTCTTTGTTATAGTAAAATAGTGAGGCATCCCCCTTCGATGGTGTGAAACCCAACTGTTCCAACTTGCTACACAAGCGTGCATACTAAGCATGTGGCGCTTGTTTGAGCCCATAGATGGCCTTATCCAACTTACACACATAGTTTGGATGATTTCAGTCCTGGTATCTAGGGGGTTGACGCATATACACCTCCTCCTCAAGCACACCATGGAGGAAGGCGTTTTGCACATCCAACTGTCGAAGAAACCAACCTTTGGAGACTGTTATTGATAGTATAAGCCGAATAGTAGCAGCCTTGACTACCGGGCTAAATGTGTCTTCATAATCAACCCCATAGCGTTCCTTGTACCCCTTGGCTACCAAGCATGCTTTGTACCTGTCAATCGTGCCGTCCGCCTTCCTCTTGATCTTGTAAACCCATTTACAATCAATAATATTCTTTCCTTTGGGAGGAGACACAAGGTACCATGTTTTATTTCGTAGTAAAGCACTATGCTCATGATTCATAGCCGTCACCCACTTTGGATCATGCAAGGGTTCATCTATGGAGGTCGGTTCACTAGCTGCAGAAGATGCCAACATGCCCCATCTTACTGTACCATCAGTGTAAATCTTAGGTTTTTGAATACCATGTTGGAGACGCGTAGCCGGACGTGAAGGAGCTTGTTCACCCATTGACGCCACAGGAGTGCTAGCAGGATCATTGGTCTTTGCGGATCCAGGCGACAAAGATCCCGCTGGCAACACAAAGGTAGACTGCTGCGACAGATCTTGCCCCCCCCCCTCGATCGGATCCGTCTGAGGCGGGGACACCGGTGGCATAGAGGCGTGTGGCGTCGACGTAGGCACAGAAGATCCTACCCGGGCGAACGCTGGCGCACCCGGACGCTGTGACGAATCCCGTCGGATCCCGAAGGCAATCGCGAGGACACTGACGCGCCGCCGCCAGGCGAATCCTCCTCGACCCGAGCGCCGCTGCTATCGCCAGCGGGGGGACACATAAAATGACGACCGTTTCCAGCCGGATTTTCACCAGATGAAGCACCATTTTTCCCTGTTGCATCCACAGAAGAGCTATGGCTGGCGCCACGGTTAGGAGACAGAGAATGATGATCACAGCGGTCAAGCAAAATTGTATCCCCAAATTTAGCATCAGAATTGAGTAAGACATCAGGTAAGATGGATAATTCGGCCCTAAGCCAAGCACCAGCATTTGTATGGAGACGGGAAAAAGGGAATACATGCTCAGCAAAAACAACATCACGCGAAATGTATACTCGACCAGCAGATGGATCTAAACAATTGAAGCCTTTATGCAAGTTGCTATGTCCACGGAAAACGCATTGTTTGGAGCGGAATTCTAGCTTCCTAGTGTTGTAGTGTCACAAATTCGGCCAGCACGTGCACCCAAAACTGCGAAGAAAAGAGTAGTCAGGTTGTTGATGAAGTAGACGCTCATGTGGGGTTTCATTGTGAATAACTTTGGAAGGAAGCCTATTAATAAGAAATATGGTGGTAGAGAAAGCTCCGTCCCAAAATTTTAGTGGCTTGGAAGCATGAGCGAGTAGGGACAACCCAACCTCTACGATGTGACAGTGATTTCGTTCAGCTAACCCATTTTGCTGGTGAGCATGTGGACATGACACGTGATGAGCTATGCCTATGCACTTAAAGAAGGAATTTAGGGACTGGTATTCACTGCCCCAATCGATTTGCATAGCTAGAATTTTCTGATCAAATTGTCTTTCTACAAGTTGCTGAAAATCACGGAAGCATTGAAATACTTCTGATTTGTGACGCAAGAAATATATCCAAGTGAATTTGCTGTAGTCGTCAATGAAACTAACATAATATGAATAACATCCAATAGAAGAGGGGGCAGGGCCCCATACATAAAAAAAACAAGATCCAAGGGACTAGTAGACACACTAGTGGATCTAGGATAGGGCAATTGATGACTTTTGCCCATCTGACATGCATCACATATCATGTTCTTATTCGAATTCTTAACAAATGGAAGCCTATGACGATTAAGGACCTGCTGGACTACAGGAGTGGAAGCATGGCCTAATCTATGATGCCACATGGTAGTAGACGGCTTGATGATGCCAAGCGCTTGCTTATTTGGACTCGACTTGGATGGACTCGACTTCAACAGGTAAAGGCTGCCTTCACATCGGCCTCTGCGGATGGTCTTCCTCGTCCCCTGCTCCTTAATAAAAAATTGATTTGGATGAAATTCGAGAAAGGAATTATTGTCACATGCAAGTCGATGAACAGAATACAAATTTTTACTAGCTTGAGGAACATGAAGGATTTTACGAAGATGAATATTGCTAGTTGGGGTACGCAAAACGCTAGAACCGATATGATCAATCTCCATACCTGCACCACTTGCGGAGTGGACCTGATCATGGCCGCCATACTTGTCATGAACAGTGAGCTTTTCGAGCTCGCTGGTCACATGGTCGGTGGCGCCCGAGTCGACGTACCAGTTCGTGTCGACTCCGTATGATGCCATCGCAGATGAGGCACTCTTCTTGGGCGGGCTGGCGAAGGAGGCATCAAACCTCTTGAAGCATTTCAGCATGGTGTGACCATCCTTGCTGCATAGCTGGCAAGTGACAGCTGGTCCGCCTCCATGGCCGCCGCTGCAACCGCCCTTCTGACCGCGCTTGAAGCCACCGCGGCCACGGGGGTTGTTGTGGTTGCCACCGAGGGCTCCTTTGGCCGCCATGTTTGCAGAGGACTGAGATCCCCCACCATGCATCTCCCATGCGCTGTTCAAAACTAACCAGTTGAGTATAAAGCTCACCGACAGTGATGGGTTCGACCTGGTGGTGACCGCCGAGACGACAGAGTTGTACTCCAGATCCAGGATGGTGAGGATGTACGAGACGAGCTCTTCGTCCTCCAGCTTGCACCCTACCGATGCCATGTCATCGGCGAGGCCCTTCATCTTCGTGAAATAATCAGCAATCGGCGACGCCCCCTTGGACGCCGTTGCAAGGGCCATGCGCGTGCTGATGATACGCGCACGGGATTGAGAGGCATTGACACACTCAATGGCAGCCCAAAGCTTGGCCGCAGTCTCCGCCGACGACACTTGGGCGAAGATCTCCTTGGAGAGCGATGAAAACAGGTAGCTGAGGACCTGCTGGTCCTTTGCCACCCATTTCTCATAGTCGGGGTTCGGCAGCGGGTCAACATTCTTGTCTGGCTTGTTGCCGCTCAAAATGGCCGGGACGAACTCCAATGACGGCTTCGCCAAGGGTTTGATAAACCCGGTGAGCTGTGCGCCCTTCAGGGACGACACGACTTGAGCGCGCCACATCGCGTAGTTGCCGCGGTTGAGTTTCTCCGTCACGGGAAGAAACCCTAGTGAGAGCGATGTAGCAACAGTGGAAGAGGATTGAGCCATGGATCAAATCCGTGAGGAAAGAGGCTCTAGATACCATGTAAAAGTGGGTGGAACGTGGAACGAGATGACCCTTCCTGGGCTCTCGGCTTCGTGTTATATAGGACAGGGAACAGTCCCCTGTGTGGCTTGTACAACAAGATCATGATTACAACAAACTCTGGATGATATCTATCCTATATGCATGTACACTGGCGCCTGCTCAACAACCTTGAGCCTTGCGCACATACAATGAACCTAGACTGATAATCCTATCGTCTAACATATTCGTCCACTGCTCGTTCTTCAGCCCCCTATATAATTTTTTCTGGATCCGCCACTGATCTTGGCAGTAGCACTACTTCATGGAGCGCATGATGAGAAAGAGGCTGTGCGATGATGTAGAACCCAAGATAGCTTTGGTCCATCGTCGAGCCTAGGCTTACCATGCTGTATTGTTGTTTGTTTCTGATATCTCTTAATGAAATACGTGCTTTGCACGGTCGCTAAAAGAGATATAGAGCCCAAAATTAAGACTCTTAGGCGCTCTTAGATCCATAGTATAAGTCATCAGGTAATCAATATCCAATGTCATGTACTGATTTGTAGGCATCTTTCAAATGGATTTGGTGGTTCAGACTTTTATTAGAGTCGCATTTCTTTTGCTACCTCTGTCCATCCAAGATGAGGTGATCAGCATATCAAAGCGACATCTTTGTGACGAGCTCCTATGGTGCTTCTGAGATACTATAGTACAGAGTCATACCAGATAAGAGTATATATCATGTACATATAAAGATGTCCATATATTGGAAAATTGTATAATTTGTGCGGGTAGTGTAGGGACTCAGACGACCTTTGAGACGATGGGCTGCTTGGTTGCAAGCTAATTTTTACCAAGCCAAAACATGGACAAGTTTAAAAGATTTGGCATGCAATTGGTTTGGTGCCGAAACATTGGCAATTCCTTCTAAAATTTTGGCAAGACAATACTTTTGTTTCTCTTACCTGTAGCAAACCAAGTACAAATCTTTGGTTGTCTTACCAAAAAAAATTGGCTTGCTCTAATATTGGTATATCCACATTTTGGCTTGCCTTAAAATTATCATGATAAAGATCGGTGTTGAACAAGCAGGCTCGATATTATCTTTTAGAAACAGCGATACCTCTACTTTTACTGGAAGCACCTTGCAACGATTTTTTTTTTTTTTTTTTGACAAGGAACGATATTTCATATTCGCTGGCAAGCAAGGAGCATATATTGTGACTGGGAAGCCAGTGACGTCGTAGCACAGACTAGTTCATTTCCGTTGCCAATTTGCACCAGTAACGGATCGCTAGTGCAAAGACTGCTTCAATTTCGCACAATCAACCAACTCGCATAAATACTTGGCTTCATATAGAAATAAAATTGCATCTCCTAACATCTCTCTTGAGGAGCTTCTTCTACATTTAACATCAAGTTGCATCCTGGTTAGTTTGTTAAAATCTTCAGGTAAACTAATGCAACGCTATGACCTGTTAAGCTTTATTTTAGTCACTCCCTTTTGTTTCATGCGGCAACCCGTTCAGCTGCTTGCCAGCAAAGCATTCAGCAACGAATACTAAGTATTTCTATGTTTTTACTTGCGTGCAAAATAATTACTCAAATAAAAATCATACTTTTTACTTAAATTATTAAACACTCAGTAGTGTAACCTTCACTACTTCACTATCCGCAGCATAAGCTGAGACGTAGGGTGCGTCTGCACGAGCTGTCGACTGCATAATGTGCAATTTTCTACATTTTGTTAATAAAAAAGTGATCACATCTCGCTGTTAGCTGCATAATATACAATCTATCTTCATCCTGAGATAAACGAAATTGTTATCTTTTTGCCCACATACGTGCTTTATATTTTTGCGGATACAGCTTGAGCAAACGAAAAGCCACAAGAGTGTCTTGGCTCTTGATCGATTTGTTCGGGCACCCTTAACACATTCATATATAGCCCACAACCGATGGTGTCCCGAGATGGCGAGTGTATTCACCATTCGCAGACAACTGATATTCCAAGTTGGCTATGATATATTCGCCAAAATCGGCACATCGCCTAAGCTACTTCATGAGTCCTCTCGAAATATTGTGGATTCTCTGATTGTCATTGGCGATGGTCCAAAAGCGCCATACCTTGAGCTTTCGAACCATAGGATGTGAAGGGATCGAGTATCGTGTTTTTCATGGGGTATTTCTTTTGGATAAATCAATTCAGATTATTTCAAAATCTTATTATTTGTTTGCTTGTTGCCTAGTAAAACCTTTTGGTTTTGAATGTTCGTTTCGACCCTCTAAAAATACACGATGGTGAAGCTAAATGAAAAGTCTAAGGGTTTAAAACTTCGACCCTCTAAAAATACACGAGGGCGAAGCTAAATGAAAAGTCTAAGGGTTCAAGACTTCGAACCTCCAAAACACGCGATGATGAAGCTAAATGAAAAGCCTAAGGGCTCAAGACTTGGACCCTCCGAAAATACTTGAGGGCGAAGCTAAACGAAAAGCCTAAGGGCTCAAGACTTTGACCCTCCAAAAGTACGTGAGAGCGAAGCTAAACAAAAAGTCTAAGGGCTCAAGACTTCGACCCTCCAAAGATTCGTGAGGGCAAAGCCAAATGAAAATGCTTTCCCATTATTTTTATATGTGTGAATGCATCCATCATATGCATCATGACATTCATTCATAACATCCATTTACCGCATGAGCACTTCACATGAGCCGAAAGGAGCGCCTTAGCATCGTAAGGCTCCCCAATATCGGCAAAAACATGTTTGTTGAGATCAAAACTAGTCAGTAATCATAGATTGCCGCATGCATCCTTTTCAATCTCTATGTACAAAATGATATTAAAAGAGTTAGTGACTTCGCGTTGCCAAAAATATGTACAAGCGAAGCATAATGCCATATGGTTTGATAGAGACCGGTAACTTCGTGTCACAAAGAATACATGTAATAGAAGCAAAATGTGAATCTATGTTTTGCAAACTATGCTTTAATTAATTTCACAATCGGCACCACCACCATCAACTAAGCTTTTGCCAACATCCCAATGAGGGGCTTCACCCTCAGTGACCATTGACTATAAGTCAACGCTAAAGTAAACCAAAAGTGTCAAGGGGCTCATTTCGCCGCTTCTAGCCCCCTCGCCACAAAAAGTATTGGGGGTTGGCGCCAAAATAATCTAAAAGCAGCGTGGTGCTCATTTCGTGACTCTTCGCCCCATGCCTCAAAATGTTTGGGGTCAGCGCTAAAGTAATCCAAAAGCGTTGAGGGTCTCGTTTTGCCACTTCTTGCCTCCTTGCCCAAAAAGGTATGGGGGGCGGCGCCAAAGTAATCTAAAAGAACCGAGGGGTCATTTTTCTGCTCCTTGCCCCTCATCCAAAAGGTAAGGAGGTCGACACCTACCTCAGCGTCATCAATTATGCCTATGTGCCTACACATCGGAGAGGGGCTTCGCCACCTACTTTGGCATCATCAACCACGCCTTCACCAACATATCGGCAAGGGGCATCACCAGCGACTTCGATGAACTCGACACCGCCTACACCAACATCTTGGCAAGGATTTCACAACTGACTTTGGCGAACTCAACACCGCCGATGCCAACATATCAGCAAGGTATTTCGCCACCTACCATAGTGTCATCAACTATGCCCTCACAAACACATCGTCAAGGGCTTCGCCATCAACTTTGGCATCATCGCGCCGCCTCGATAACATTTTTGCAAGGAGTTTCTCCAACGACTTCGGCATCATCGACAATTCTTTCGCTAATTTTTTGGCTAGAGGCTTTGGTAACGACTTCATCGTCATCAACAATTCTTAAGCCAGCTTCTCGGCAAGGGGTTTTTCCACAGACTTCGACACCATCAACATCTTTGACTTAACCTTCGTCGTTAGTCTGGAGCGAGGGGATCACCATCGTCACCTTTGACTTTGCCTTCACCATCAATTGGAGCGAGGAGATCACCACCTATGACATATATGACAACAACCATGCCTACGTCATTAACTTCAAGCACATGAAATAATTTCGCACAAGTGCCAACCAAGTGGGGCCAGTGAGGATTATGTTGGGCAAGCAATCTGTTCGAAGACAATGGCTTTGCCTAGCGCCCATGAGTGTCTTGAAGACATGTCATGATCGTGTACAACTACCTCGCCTACGTCGAATACTTCGCCTATATCAATTACTTCGCCTATTTCCACTACATCAATTTCTTTGACAAAGGCTCAATTATGAAGGGAAGGTATCGAGGGCTTAAGGTCATGTGAAGTTCCAAGCTGCCAAAGATGGGGTCATGGAGGTTCATATGCAGATCGCTGCCGAAGACTAGCCAAAGATCGAATCATATCTTGACTATCTCTAAGTAGGCAGGAGACGTGCGTTGGGTCTGAACTGTAATTGGACCACAATTGGTTGTCTTTAGCTATTTGATTTTGTACTTCTAATCAAAATCAAATAGTTGAGCGGCTACTATTGCAGGTGTATCATATGTTAGGGACCCCATTAGTGTGTGAGGTCCCAATTATATAGCCTAGGGGGACTTTGTGAGATAATGTTTATGGCCCAATTATAGCCCCTAGAGACCTTTTTGTAATTTGAAGCCCCAAGGGAAATAATGAAAACCTCCCTTCCCACCTCTCCTATAAAAGGAGGACAGAGGGAAGGTGGAGGGAGGCTCTGGCTTTCCACTCATTTTGGTCCTCTCCCTTTTTCCACTCTCACCCCTCTCTTGTTTGGGACCATCAAAGTTGATCATGCACATGGACAAAGTACACTAATGTAGGCGCTAAACATGCTCACAAAGCAAGAGATATAGAGCTAGTTAATTAATTAACTAGATAAAAGTAGTCATGGTCCGAGCGGGGGAGGGTCACGACATGGACGTAAGTGCCTCCCTCCTATCTCCGTTTATGGTAAAGTACATGAGAGTTGATCGAGTAATAAGCTAGCAAACATGTGATGGATGAACTGAACCTAGGGTTAGCTAGGTAAGTTAGGAGATTTATATAGTAAAAGTGATACTATAATAGTAGGAAATGTAGGTGATATACCTTGATCGTGTCTCGGACACACTCCACGTGCTAAGGGAACCTTGTGGGGATCATCTTATGAAATTGGTAAAGTAGCCTAGGTTTCCCCCAATGTAGACATTGTGAAGGAGGGCGTCTCGGGTGTCAGCGTGGGCGCGGTCAGAGAGAGGTGCAGAGGATCATAAGATGAGGAGCCATGAGGTGGAGACGAACAACGGTGACACATGCCCCCCGCGGTCTACTCCTTGTTGACAACAGCGATGAGAATGTGCTTAGCTTCAAGGTGATGGACGAAGACATTGTGGAACCTCTTGCATACGAGTGATGGTCCCAACGCCAGTCCCTCCTCGCTGCCTTCAATCCCCCATTAGGAGGAGGAGGTAGCGGTGGCGCTCATGCTGGTGGGGAAAGCGAGTGAGGGTGAGAGCAGTGGGGAAGTGAGGAGGCAGTGGTGGAAAAGAAGGGCATGTATGTGACTTTGCTAGTAGTCGTAGGGTGGGTTGATTGTCCTACGATGTGTGTTGTTTGGGTGGTGTACTCCTATTATTAGTCATTCCAATGACAAAATATTTAAAAAGTCTTTTTCTAACTCCCTAAACTTGTGGCAGAACCGCCTGGAATAACACACTTTCGGAGGCGCTCGTTTCCACTAGACACTAAGCACCCCAGAAATGGGCTAAAACGGGCAGTTCCATCGAGCACACCCCAAGAGAGAACTCAAAACAATCCACATTTTACATCCAAAATCCAATAATGAGCATGAGCTTACAATACTTAGTCCATTTCATACGACATAGAGTCTTGAAAATTATTTATTACAATACTAGAGTTCAGAGTGCGATAATTAAATAGCGGAATGTAATAATCATCTAGCGAAAATGATATACGGATCCATCTGTGCCCACTAGAAGAATCCTCCACACAAAGAGCTAACTCCTCAAGCTACACCTGCGACAGGGTAAAATAAACCCTAAGTACACAATATACTCGCAAGACGTACCTAACTAGTGGGAATATTTTCCTGACTCTCAAGGATATGATAGGCAATATGGTTTGCTGATTTCTTTTGTTTGCAAAAAGCATTACTAATAGTGCATCCTTAGGGTCAAGTTTTATTAGCAATCATGATTACTTTATTAGCTAACCATTCTAGGTAAGCACCTGTTCTACCTTCAAGCAAGAGTTTAGCAATCAAAACCATTTCACCACCTTTCATCTTTCAGTTCTTACTACGGTGCTAGACCATAGCCAAGTCGTACCATCTCACAGAAACGGTGATTCGCGAACCAATGTATCCTAGTTGGGTACCCCAAAACACAAGCCCTGCTTGTTCCCCAGGCATAAATGAGACCAACCCACTCCACTCATGTAGAGGGGTCTAGGTCTCCGTCTAAACTTGGACTCCAAGCCCCCACACTTGAGACCTGGTCTCGGTATGGTGCTTAGACCTCCACCTTTCCCCGCCTCCAATTAATCGGTCCGGAAAGAGATGGAACCCATGACAAGAGCGCAATGAGCCTTACCGCTCCCATAAGCAAGTATGTGCTAAGGATAATAAGTCTATGACCTGACTACCATCCATAGCAATAGACGGTCCTCAATCAACACGGATAGGAAAAACAGTGTAACCAAGCTAAGACCCATGGCCGTGGGACACAACTTGTTACACCCACCAATAACCCATGCCATATCCCTGCCTGGTCACCATTTTCTTTTCATCATTTTAAAATGAGAGTGATAATAATCACCTATTATGAGTAACGGCAGGTTACTCATGCTACCAACAACCTAAGCATAGCAGCTACTCGAACCTGCACTAACAAGACTCTTAGGATAGATATATATATATGCATGTGGTTTCCATAAAACTCCTGCAACGTAAATACACAACACACACACACACACACACACACACACACACACACACACACACACACACATATATATATATATATACGGTGTATACGAAAAATAGGGGTTATGCACTGGGGCTTGCATTGGGCAGGCGTGGTGTCAACTACGTCAGTCAGTGGTGGCCCCGGGACCTCCTTCTACATGAGAATCTCCTCCTTGCACGCCTCAATGGTCTCCTCGAACTCGTGCGCCAACTCGTTCTCTATATGCATGTGATGATGATGCAATAATTTAATATTTAAACAATAGCAACTCTTAAAATAAGAACACATAGGCTATACTAATAAGCTAGCTCTAATGGCTAAGATACTAAGCTAACCATCAGCTCTATCAAATCAAGTGTCAAGCTCACCCTAACAAGTGCTTTATTTCATAAGTCAATATTCTTCTTTTATTCATATTAAAGGTTTAATGGATATTTAGCTACCCTAATAAATAAGCTATCTTAGGGCTACAAAAAAATACAGTAAGCACATAATAATATAATGAAGCTACTATAAAAAATTTAGGATTAAAACTATTACCAATTTACCATAAAAATTCCTACAATATTTATCCTACTAATATTAAGTATTTTCAAATGATTTGGTAGGCCTTCGCATCAACATAGATATATATGAACTAACTACACTATCATGTAGACAATGATTTAGGATCCTAGCAAAATTAGTTTCACAATTTTTGGACACCTACACGATTTTATATTAATTACCAAAGATTAGCTTAGAAATTAAATTAGAAAGCTATTACTAATTCCCTAGGAAAAAGAAAAATGAATTCCTTGCGCGGCCCACGATGTGCGGCCTGCGCGAGAGGCGGCCCACGGCGGGGGAGTCCGCGAGCACTGGCACTTTTACAACAAAGTCCTCGGTTTCCTTCCAAATCACACCTAAGTCCTAATACTATTTCACCCACTCTCAGACACTCTCACTTAACTCCCTGACTGTCGTAGAACCGACCAATTTATAAGAGTACAAGTACAATGGCAGCCCACAAGTGGTCGCACTATCATACTTGAACCCATATAAACCCGGTAGTCCGTCGAGTACCACGACGGGTCTCGATAAACGATTTACAACAACCAAGATCGTACATGATTCAACATACATGTCACATATTACATAAAGTTCACAGATACATTTCCATCATTAGAGTGTGAAATAGAGTTATTACAAACCAAGTTTAATAGATAAAAGCGGAAGCAAAAATAAGTTTAAAAGTAGCATTTGCCAACATAGTTTGATACAGTGCCAACATACGATCACAATCCACAAAAGCATGTAGAAGGATTAAATAAGAAGCCTTCCCAAGGCTTACTCCTCATCCACAGTAGGATAGAAGCAACTCTTGCAATAACCATGATACAAAGTGCCATCTGCAACAATGGGAAATAAAACCCTAAGTACGAGAAGGTACTCAGCTAGACTTACCCGTCATAAACCAGAAATAAAATGACTCCAAGGATCATGCAAGGCTGTATAAGTGGATATAGCTTGACAACATTTTGCATAAAAAGCGATTAACTCAGTTATACCATTATAATTCTGTTAATAAGTTAATTATGACTATCCATCTCTAAATTAGCAACTATCCTATGCCAAACATGTGGTATATCATTTTAAGAGCATATAATAGTAACCATAGCAGGTATTGTAATTCCATGTTTATCCGAACCATCATATTTCATAGTACAGTTACTACGATGTTGGGGCTAGCCAAGTTTCTCACTATCTGGGAGAGACGGCGATTCAAATCGATTTCAATCAGCTAGGAATTTATTCCTAACACAAACCCGGGTCTACCAGCCACGGTAGCCTTAGGTCACCTTTGGTACAACTCAAGTACACATTTCATGGGTTCGCCCAGCGCCGCACAATCAGGGACACCAAATGCCAGAGTGTGCACTCTTATAGAGCGGGGTCTGGCCTGAGTTGAGCTACTCGGCTTCACGGTCGGAATGAGTTATCCGGCCAGCTAAGTGATAGGCATGCGTTCAATCTTGTCAGAAGTGCCAACAACGGTACGGTCCTTAATCGGCATAGATGGAATCACATGAGTCAACCTACCATAGACTCTGCCCGGCCTTGATTTACTTTTACCTCATGGTTCTTTTCCACGATAGCAAATATAGCCAACCGTGCTTTGGTATCCACCTATATCTCGCAGGTGATAGGAAATCACCCGACTTCTACCGGTCTAAGCATTGCTAAGCATATATTTGATCCAGGACCTATACAGGGTTAAAGGTATTATTACTGGACAAGGAATTTATATGCATCAAGTGGTTCCAATCAACACTTATAACCTAATGCATCACTCATAAAGGACTCGAGTAATATTTGTAAAATATTGGGAGACTTAGAATGCTCCAGGGCTTGCCTTTCAGAAAGGAAGTGGGGCGGTGGTCAAGGCACTCCAGAAGATCTTCTAGGGTCTGCTCCTCGCATTCGGGAGCTACAGCTTGAGAAATCTCCTGCTGGTCCCCTTCCTCTCCTTCGTTGAACTCCAGCAACGTTATCTCCTCCGTCGATTCTAGATGCATGAGTATGACATAAGATATTGCGAATGCATTCATATTGACAAGTATAGTATGGTGATACATTATGAATGGATTCTTGTAAGTATTATTAACAACATGGTGTTAAAGTAATAACAAGTGCATCACATTTTACTGAGTATGTGCATATCTCTTCTTGATTATTTAATCAACTACTTCAACAATGCATTTACTATACCGCAAAACAGCAGCTACTTATTTTACTCATAACTGAAGTTCTACTTATCCAAATGTGGTGATCTTGGACTTTCTAGAAATCTTATAAAATTATCTACAACTCTCTTTTAATACTCTCACTGTGATTCAAGAGTTACGTGGGGCAAACAAATCATTCAATCAAATCTGTCCAGTAAGTAAACCTTTCGGATAGCAAATTTGTAACAGCTAGAACTCAAAAACCCTAAGTCCTATGACTGTGAAAATTTAACACAAGGTAGATTAGTAAGTTATCTACAACTTTGTTATTAACAAGTTTTGTAGCAGAGACCATTATCCAGACGAAACCATCCACACAATCAAAATTATACATGCAGTCTTATATTTGAATGATAAAGCGATAATTAGTTATTTGTACACCATCAATGGCTTCTAAGCCTTACCATTGACATCAACAGTTACTATGCATCATAAGAACCATAGAAAACATTATGCTTAATCACAATCTAATTATTTAAATGCCTTTATTAATTTAATTAAATAATTAGGGTAAATAATAAACATATAATAAAGTTGCATCATAAATTCTCAAAAATTTACAGTGGCTTACTCGTGCTACCAATAGACTATTGTAAAAGTTTCATGCCATTTTACCAAGTAAAACATCCTATGCAAAAATGACAAGGCATAAAAGCTTAAAATAGCATAAATAAGAAACCCTAGTGAAAAGTGTCAAGCAATAGATTTTATATTTTTCCTAGCATACATTTGGTACTAGGACAACCTCCAATAAATTTCATGAGTATTGGATTCATAATTAATTTATAAAAATCCATACAAGGATCACCTAATTATAAAAGGAAAATCTATAACTAGAAATCTATTCATGCTATGGCCCTCAAATTTTTACTAGAGCTTATACTTATCAAGAACAGCTCATCACATAAATTTCATAATTTTTCGAGCACAGGAACTCTAGATATAAATTAAACAAGTTTACATACATTTAAAAACACATTTCAAGTTTTATTTTAAATCTTCTAGAAACTCTACTACAAATGCTAATATCATATTTTTCATAAATACTTCACTTCCTAAGGAACACTACAAAATTTGGTTCATAAATTTTGGATCTCTATAGCTCAACTTATCAATTTTCAAAGTTGCACACAAAAATAGGAACAAATGAACTAGCCTACTGCACTACCGTCGCTGACAGGCAGGACCCGCATATCAGTCGGCCCCACGCATCAGTGAAACAGAACAGGGCAACGGCGCTGCTCAACACTTGCACGGCCAAAGTTTGCCGACGGCGAGCTCACCGGCGACGACAAGTGGACCTACATGTTCTACAGAGCAGTGCGCGTCGAATGACCTAGGTGGTGGTAGAGAAGGTGTGGCGGAGAATGCTCGTCGCCGGCCATGGCGGCACGGCGGCGCTGCTCTACAGTACGTCGGTCATCACTGGCCACCGCGAAGCTAGGTGAGGCATGCAACAGCATCATAGTGAGCTAGTGACGCTATTTCAATTACATAAGCCTGACGAAAAGCTCCGACAAGCTCCGGCCACAGCGCGGTGGCGCGGAGGTGAGAACGCGGTGGCACGGGTCACCATGTTCTATGCCGACGAGACCACCAATGGCGGTAACACCATAACACAAGCTAACCCCCATCCTAACCAAGCCCTAACGCCAATAACAGGAAGAAAAGCACGCGTGAGCCGAGCGGTGGCGAGTTCGCCGTGGAGGCGGCCATGGCGGCCGAGATTTCCGGCAAGAGGGGAAAAGGCGAATACGCCCTCACCAAAGCTCTATTGATGCAGCGAATACATCTAGGCAGTGGAGGTGGACATGGCACAGCTATGGGCGAGATGGAGACGATGGCGGTGCGGTGGAGCGCACGCGAGGCGACGACGGAGGTGATGCTGTGCTCGGTGGCGAGGCTGCGCTACTGCGAATGGCGAAGGAGGAGGCAGAGAATTGAAAATGTGAGCGCGGGGATGGAGCGGCGAGTGCGGGACGCGATATAGTGGGCTCTGGCCAAACACGGCCACGCTGGGCAGGATGCAGGCAACGCGCGGCCTCCACCGGCTCCACGTGGCGTTCATGCGCTGGCGACGGTCGGCCACTGTTGGTCATCATCAGAGGTGAGTGATCCGGCCTGACAACGTGAATTGACAGCACTCGATGTCCTAACCCATGAGGAATTAGCGCCAATGATCTAAACCAAACTTGTAGCCCTATGTACCAGCTAGAATTGTTCTTAAAGAATCATGTGCTAAATCTCAACCGAAACCGAGTAATATCATCCCCAATGTGAGCTTGTCAGCACTGTCAGTGAAAATGACTTAGCGAAATTTGGTAAGTGTTGAAAACAGTAAATTGTTGAATCTTGTGAGCCTAATTCAAGCATGTTAGGGGCTAAACTAGTCTATGACCCAAAAATAAAAGTTGTTCCTCTTATCAAATACTACAACTTTGCTTTAGTGACCACCTCCATGCAAGGTTTCTAACATATGGTTCAAACTTGGTCAAACACATTACATTCACAAGATGACTTATACATGAACTATGACTTAGTGACCACTTTAGCCCTAACCATGAATACCAAAGTTGTTCATAATGATCTTCTAAACATGTTTAAGCTATTTGTAAGGTCACACACTCATTTCATGCATTGGTCACACATAGAGCTGTCTAGGTCCATATGCATAGCATCACTTAAGTACTTGATTAGACAAAATGATCTTCATGAACATTGTTCCACTAGTCATCATAAGTGTAGCTAATATGTTTTAGTGACTCACATCCATCATTTACATGTATTCACTCATGATCATATGCATGGATACAAGGAGACATGAAATAACAAGCATGTTTCATATGTTTCAATCACATGTTTCAATTGTAAAAGCTTAAATATGAATGCTTGATGCTCATACTCATGCAATGCAAGTCAATTTATGCAAGGCTAACACCTAGGGTGTTATAGCCCCTCCCCCTTATAAAAATCTCGTCCCGAGATTTGCAAGACCTACCATTCTTGGAAAAAGGCAGGATAAACCTCTCGTAAATAGTCCTCTCGTTCCCACGTAGCATCTTGTCCACTATTATTGTTCCACACCACCTTATAGAACTTAATGATCTTACTCCGTGTTACTCTTTCCATCTCTTCTAACACTCGGATTGGCTTTTCTTCATAGGTCAAATCTGATTGAAGCTTTATGTTGGTGGGTGCAATAGCTTCTTCAGGTACATGAAGACATTTCTTTAACTGAGAAACATGGAAGACATCAAATACTGCACTCATCTCGGGTGGAAGTTGTAACTCATAAGCGACATTCCCTTTCCGTTCCATAATCTTGTATGGCCCTACATATCTAGGCGCAAGCTTCTTTTTCACTCCAAATCTCTTCACCCCCTTCATGGGTGATACTTTCAAGTATACATAGTCACCCACTTCAAAAGTTAGTGGTCTTCTTCTTTTATCAGCATAACTCTTTTGTCTTGATTGAGCTGCTTTCATATGCTATTGGATAATACGCACTTGCTCTTCAGCTTCAGTTACAAAGTCAATACCAAAGTATCTCCTTTCACCGGGCTCAATCCAATTCAACGGAGTTCTACATTTCCTGCCGTACAAGGCTTCAAACGGAGCCATCTTGATGCTTGCTTGATAATTGTTGTTGTAGGAGAACTCAGCTAAAGGTAACCATTTCTCCCATGAACCTTTGGAAGATATAACACAAGCTCTTAGCAAATCTTCTAAGATTTGGTTCACTCGCTCAGTTTGTCCTGAAGTTTGCGGATGGTATGCTGAACTTCTGATTAGCTTAGTTCATAAAGCCTGGTGCAAGTGCTCCTAGAAATGAGCTATGAACTGTGGTCCTCGATCTGAGATTATGGTTCTGGGTACTCCATGTAGTCTCACAATCTGAGAAACATACAGCTCAGCATACTTCTCCACATGATACCTTACGTTCACAGGTATAAAATGTGCTGACTTGGTGAGACGATCTACAATGACCCATATTGAATCGTGACCTTGTTGTGTCATTGGAAGGCCTGTGATAAAGTCCATACTGATTTCTTCCCATTTCCAATCTGGAATAGGCAATGGCTGAAGTAACCCAACAGATTTCATATGAATAGCTTTGACTCTACTGTAGTTATCGCACCTAGCGATATAGGCTGCGATCTCCTTCATCTTAGTCCACCAAAAATGGGTTTTTAAATCTTGATACACCTTACTGCTACCTGGATGGATAAATAATTTGGATGAATGAGCTTCCTCTAGAATTTGATTTCTAAGCTCATGGTCTTTCGGTACCACAAGTCGGTCCTCAAACCATAGTACACCCTTTTCATCTAATCTGAAATGTTTGGTTTCTTGATCTTGCATCTTTCTCTTGATGTGACTTATACCTACATCTGTCTGCTGCAGCTCTATGATTTTACTCTTAAGTGAACAACTGATAGTGATATTGTGCAGTATAATAGGATGTAACAAATTGAATCAATCTTCCAATAATGCTTCCATAGTGTTGCAATGAGATTTCCGACTAAGTGCATCGGCTACAACATTAGCTTTCCCCGGGTAGTGCACTTCCAAATTGTAGTCCTTAATTAGCTCTAGCCATCTTCACTATCTCATGTTCAGCTCTGGTTGGGTAAAGATATACTTGAGACTTTTGTGGTTAGTATATATATGACATATATTGCCCAACAAATAATGTCTCCATATCTTTAATGCATGAACAACTGCTGCAAGTTCTAAATCATGCGTGGGGTAGTTGACTTCATGTTTTCTCAACTACCGAGAAGCATATGCAATAACTCTTCCTTCTTGCATGAGCACACACCCCAAACCTATACCTGATGCATCACAAAATACATCAAAAGGCTTCTCAATGTCGGGTTGTGCTAAGACAGGAGCCGTAGTTAACAGAGTCTTGAGGGTGTGAAAAGCTGCTTCACATTCTGGTGTCCAATTGAATTTTTCATCTTTCTGAAGTAGTCTAGTCATGGGCTTGGCTATTTTGGAGAAATCCGGAATGAAACGACGATAATATCCCGCTAACCCCAGAAAACTTCAAACTTCATGAATCGAAGTCGGGGCCTTCCAATCCATGACCTCTTGTACTTTTGATGGGTCTATAGAGATTCCATCTCTTGATAAGATATGACCTAAGAAAGGTACTTTGCTCAACCAAAATTCATACTTGCTAAATTTTGCATATAGCTTATGCTCCCTCAATTTGGATAGAACAATCCTCAGATGCTCTTCATGGTCTGCCTCATTTTCTGAATAAATAATATATCATCGATAAACACGACCACGAACTTGTCAAGCTCGAGCATGAATACCGAATTCATCAGGTACATGAAGTAGGCAGGAGCATTTGTTAGTCCGAAAGACATAACCAAATACTCATATAAGCCGTACCTAGTGGAGAAAGCAGTTTTAGGTATATCCTCTGGCCTAATCTTTATTTGATGATAGCTTGATCTCAAGTCAATCTTGGAGAATACCTTTGCCTTTACCAACTGATCGAACAAGATGTCGATGCGGGGCAACGGGTACTTGTTCTTGATGGTCACAGCATTGAGTGGTCTATAATCTACACACATTCTTAGGGACTAGTCCTTCTTCTTTATAAACAATGCTGGACATCCCCACAGAGATGAACTAGGTTGAATGAGACCCTTGTCCAACAGATCCTATAACTAAATCTTAAGTTCTACTAACTTATTTGGTGGCATCCTATAAGTCCTTCTTGAGATAGGTGTCGTACCTAGCACTAACTCAATCTTAAATTCCACATCTCTATCAGGTGGTAAACCTAGTAACTCCTCTAGAAATACATCCGGAAACTCACAAACCACTAGGATATCACAAAGGGTAGTGGTTTGGATAGCACAAGCTAAGTGTTGGAGTTCAAAATTTTAGGAGAGTGGTACTAGAAAAGCATTTCCTCCCTTGGGTTCTCTCAACATAATAGTATGAGTGCTAGTGTCAATGAGAACACCATGATCCAATTCATGCCTAAGATTACACTTATGGATAATCCGGGCAATATTATCAAATCCGTTGTATACTCCCTCTCTAAAATAGAGATGAGCACGTTCCTAACTATCTTATTTGTAGAAATAGTAGCCCCGCTGAACTTATATTATAACCACCCTTGCGAACTTCAATGATTTTTTGATCATGTCTAGATGCAAATGCTTGACTCATAAATGAATGAGAAGCTCCCGAATCAAATAAAACAATAGCGGGATGCTTGTTGACAAGAAACATACCAGCCATGACAACTTCTCCAGTGGGCACTTCCTCAACAGCGGTATAGTGCACGTATCCCGGACGTGCCCTTGAGTTTGCCTGCCTCTGATTATTCTAATTCTTATTGGCATTCTTCTTTGGGTGGGGGCACTCCTTGGCCCAATGACCCACTTGATTGCAGTTGTAGCAAGGTTGATTACTCCTAGGTCCTATGGAGTTTCCTTGACCGCCATTCCCTTTAGGTAAGGCAATAGTGAATGCCTTACGGAACACTTTCTGAGGCCTGCTATTCTAAGCTTTTGGTGGAGGAGGCCTGAACTTAGGTGTAGGTGGGCGAAACTGTGGCCTAGCTGTGATAGGAGCTCTGGACTATGAAGATCCGGAGGCACCTGCCTCAAATGCCCTCTTGCGACCCTTAGCTGTCGCATGCATGTTGTTATGATTTCCCTGGGTCAGAGCATCACTAATAAACTCGTTATAGGTGGTGCACTTGGAATTTGCCATGGTCTTCATCAATTTTGTGCCAAGACCCCGCTTGAAGCTCTCTATCTTCTTCTCCTTGGTATCCACAAAACCTGGAGCATACCTAGATAGGTTATTGAACGCATGCATATATTCTGTGAGGGTCTTTGTCCCTTGGGTGAGCCTCATAAATTCAGTCGCTTTCATGCGCATTAGTCCTAGGGGAATGTGATGCCCCCGAAAAGCCAACTTGAACTGCTCCCATGTTACTCACACATTAGTAGGTAGAGAGGACAAGAAATGTGTCCACCAGATCCCTACTGGTCCCTGCAACTGATGGGACGCATACTCAGCCTTCAGGTGCTCGGTGACTCTTAGCAGATGAAACTTCTGCTCAATGGTGTTGAGCCACTCGTCCGCCTGTAGTGGTTCCTCTGCCACCTTGAAGATAGGAGGCTTTGTATCTAGAAATTTCTTGAAGGTACTATGCTGATTAGGCTCGAGCCCTTGTTGCTGTGGGTGGGCACGAGCTGTGTTCTGCACAATGAGGCGCAGAGCTCCCTTCATTGTCCTTTGGCTCCCCAAGAATTGGGCAAAGAACTCCTGAGCAGACGACGGTGGCGGTGGTGGTAAGTCACCGTCGTTGCCATCATGGCTGCTACTAGCTCCTACACAGGTGCGAGTCATCTGCGAAGTTGCAACAATAAGTGATTATTGGTTGATGTCAAAAGATTACAGATGAATTTATAATCATGCCAAACTAAAATTACTGGAGACAATCTCAAATTCATACAATAAAAATAGAGGCATAATAATTCATTCTCGCAACATGACACCACCAATTTGATCACTTATCGGACTCATAGCACGTTAATATTTAAATCATGATCACTAATAAATCAACTGGAATTTGCATTAGCGTTGAACCAAACGTGCGATAGTCATGCAAATAACAATATTATATGATAGTCCAATCACCAACACCAATTTCAAACTACAGGTCCATTACATAAACAGCGATGATACATCAAGCACTTCTACTAAGTACTAAGCGATCTAATCCTCATCATGATCACTATCGAGGTCAGAGATAGGATCATCTCCTTCCTCAGGCTCCACTTCTTCCTCATCCTCATCATCATTTTCCTCCATATTTGGACCATCTTCTTTCCCATCAAGGATTGGGTTCAGCTGGTTGTTTAGATAGTGCACCTCATGCTAAAGGTTCATCACTTGAAGTTGAGCCTGTGCAAGCTGCTAACGTAAGCCTCTTTCAGCATGGTCCTGCACGTTACTCATATCGCGGTGCCTATCTCGTTCTATCCTTACTGCAATGGCATGGTTTTCTGCTGCATCTTGCTAGCGTCTAGCTGTGGACACCTCAGCACGGGCGGCCTCCAACTGCTCTCGTAGTATTGCAAGCAATGCTTGATCATCAGCTCTTGCTTCTTGGGTTGTTGCTCTCTGTTGATCCACTTGCTCCATTTGGGCATGGAGAGTGCCCAAAGCTGCATAGGCTTGGTCAGATTCCCATTGAGCTTTACTTGCGGCTTTCTTTTGCTTGCGCACACACTTCTTGAGCTTATGCTGTACGGCTTCAGCTCTCATGAGCTTGTCTATGCAAGTGGTGTATGATTCCTGCCAGAAATCCCTGGTGTCCTGGCATGTACAAAATATCTTTATCACCGCAAACATGGCACTCATAGCCGGACTAGAGCTATTTGCCCGCTCATCTCGATCTTGGATCAATGCATTTTGGTTGCGTTGTTCCCAAATTGATGTGGACGAATCCACCCAAGGAAACATACCCGCGGCACTACCGGTAAGTGCATCTCCATGCTACTGACAGATCTGACTCAAAACCTCAAAGGCCACTACTTGGGCAGCCTCCCAAGGAGTTTTTCCTTCTGATTTTGCCTTCCACTCCTGCCAGAAGGGTGCTTATGTGTGGGCTGGTATAGTTAGCCGCACCTCATACCATGGCTGCCCCTCCAAGTACTGTTCATTCCAATGATAAAGGGGCGGTTCATGGTACCCCGCAAAGTGCAAAACTCTCCATAGTAGAGTAGGCGTTCCGAAAACCATCAGGAAATTCTCACATCCAACTAGTGCTGCCATCTGTACCATCAACATGTACAACTTTGTGAGATAAGGCCATAATGGATAAGAGTTACATAACCGAGTAAGAAATTTATAAGGGGAGGAACAATGTACTTATTTTAATGATAATTATCATGATGCATGCTCGTTCCATACGTCCTCACAAACTTAGGGAAAAAATATTTCTAACGACATATACGGTGGCATACATATGTTCTCTCATATACAGCGTAACTAGTCGAGCTACATGTTTCGTTGTTAGTGTACCTGCATAAGAGTTTCATTTTAGCCCAAACCCATAATTAAATATGCAGAATGTAAATCTAAATACTTCCATATATGTATACCCATACATATACTTCTGTATCAAAGCTACCTGATAACAGTTTATACCCACAATTAAATACGCGCCACATACACATGCAAGCATGCATACATAGTCGTCCCAAAGCTAACTCTCCCCGACCGCACGCTCACATCTTGTGGTCATGCCACTCATCAACTTACCTTGGCGTAGAGGCATTTGATCCATACATTACCATTCAAATGAATGGCATCCATACTGTAGCATGCCGTATGGACGACGAAAGTAAAACCCCCATGTTAGTACTTAAATAGCCACCTAATAGTCCTTAATTTGGGCATAAGGAAAGTGATCATTGGCACACTTTAGATTTCAAATAGCTACTTATATAGCTATCAGTTGCTAGAAAGGGTTTTGGAAAACAAAAACTTTTGTTTTAAATATACATGTGACAATTAACGTTGAACCTTGCTCTGATGCTAGCTATCGCACAATCGATCAATTTATAAGAGTACAAGTACAATGGCAGCCCACAAGCGGTCGCACTATCATACTTGAACCCATATAAACCCGGTAGTCCGTCGAGTACCACGATGGGTCTCGATAAACGATTTACAACAACCAAGATCGTACATGATTCAACATACATGTCACATATTACATAAAGTTCACAGATACATTTCCATCATTAGAGTGTGAAATAGAGTTATTACAAATCAAGTTTAATAGATAAAAGCGGAAGCAAAAATAAGTTTAAAAGTAGCATTTGCCAACATAGTTTGATACAGTGCCAACATACGATCACAATCCACAAAAGCATGTAGAAGGATTAAATAAGAAGCCTTCCCAAGGCTTACTCCTCATCCACAGCAGGATAGAAGCAACTCTTGCAATAACCATGATACACAGTGCCATCTGCAACAATGGGAAATAAAACCCTGAGTACGAGAAGGTACTCAGCTAGACTTACCCATCATAAACCAGAAATAAAATGACTCCAAGGATCATGCAAGGCTGTATAAGTGGATATAGCTTGACAATATTTTGCATAAAAAGCGATTAACTCAGTTATACCATTATAATTCTGTTAATAAGTTAATTATGACTATCCATCTCTAAATTAGCAACTATTCTATGCCAAACATGTGGTATATCATTTTAAGAGCATACAATAGTAACCATAGCAGGTATTGTAATTCCATGTTTATCCGAACCATCATATTCCATAGTACAGTTACTACGATGTTGGGGCTAGCTAAGTTTCTCACTATTCGGGAGAGACGGCGATTCAAATCGATTTCAACCAGCTGGGAATTTATTCCTAACACAAACCCGGGTCTACCAGCCATGGTAGCCTTAGGTCACCTTTGGTATAACTCAAGTAAACATTTCGCGGGTTCGCCCAGCGCTGCACAATCAGGGACACCAAATGCTAGGACGTTCAGGCCTAGCCTTCCCTTGGGCTCAGTCTAGCTCCCCACATATCCTTACTACCATCCAGAGTATGCACTCTTACAGAGCGGGGCTCAGCCTGAGTTGAGCTACTTGGCTTCGTGGTCGGAACGAGTTATCCAGCCAGCTAAGTGATAGGCATGCGTTTAATCTTGTCAGAAGTGCCAACAACGGTATGGTCCTTAATCGGCACAGACAGAATCACATGAGTCAACCTACCATAGACTCCGCCCGGCCTTGATTTACTTTTACCTCATGGTTATTTTCCATGATAGCAAATATAGCCAACCGTGCTTCGGTATCCACCTATATCTCGCAGGTGACAGGAAATCACCCGACTTCTACTGGTCTAAGCATGGCTAAGTATATATTTGATCCTGGACCTATACAGGGTTAATGGTATTATTACTGGACAAGGAATTTATATGCATCAAGTGGTTCCAATCAACACTTATAACCTAATGCATCACTCATAAAGGACTCGAGTAATATTTGTAAAATACTAGGAGACTTAGAATGCTCCGGGGCTTGCCTTTCAGAAAGGAAGTGGGGCGGTGGTTAAGGCACTCTAGAAGCTCTTCTGGGGTCTGCTCCTCACCTTCAGGAGCTGCAGCTTGAGGAATCTCCTGCTGGTCCCCTTCCTCTCCTTCGTTGAACTCCAGCAACGTTATCTCCTCCGTCGATCCTAGATGCATGAGTATGACATAAGATATTGTGAATGCATTCATGTTGATAAGTATAGTATGGTGATACATGATGAATGGATTCTTGTAAGTATTATTAACAACATGGTGTTAAAGTAATAACAAGTGCATCACATTTTACTGAGTATGTGCATATCTCTTCTTGATTATTTAATCAACTACTTCAACAATGCATTTACTATACCACAAAACAGCAGCTACTTATTTTACTCATAACTGAAGTTCTACTTATCTAAATGTGGTGATCTTAGACTTTTTAGAAAGCTTATAAAATTATCTACAACTTTGTTTTAATACTCTCACTGTGATTCAAGAGTTATGTGGGGCAAACAAATCATTCAATCAAAAATGTAAAGTAAGTAAACCTTTCGGACAGCAAATTTGTAACAGCTAGAACTCGAAAACCCTAAGTCCTATGACTGTGAAAATTTAACACAAGATAGATTAGTAAGTTATCTACAACTTTGTTATTAACAAGTTTTACAGCAGAGACCATTATCCATACGAAACCATCCACACAATCAAAATTATACATGCAGTCTTGTATTTGAATGATAAAGCGATAATTAGTTATTTGTACACCATCAATGGCTTCTAAGCCTTACCATTGACATCAACAGTTACTATGCTTCATAAGAACTATAGCAAACATTATGCTTAATCACAATCTAATTATTTAAATGCCTTTATTCATTTAATTAAATAATTAGGGTAAATAATAAACATATACTAAAGGTGCATCATAAATTCTCAAAACTTTACAGTGGCTTACTAGTGCTACCAATAGACTATTGTAAAAGTTTCATGCCATTTTACCAAGTAAAACATCCTATGCAAAAATGACAAGGCATAAAGGCTTAAAATAGCATAAATTGGAAAACCTAGTGAAAAGTGTCAAGCAACAGATTTTATATTTTTCTTAGTATCCATTTGGTACTAGGACAACCTCCAATAAATTTCATGAGTATTGGATTCATAATTAATTTATAAAAATTCATACAAGGATCACCTAATTATAAAAGGAAAATCTATAACTAGAAATCTATTCATGCTATGGCCCTTAAATTTTTACCAGAGCTTATACTTATCAAGAACAGCTTACCACATAAATTTCATAATTTTTCAAGCACAGAAACTCTAGATATAAATTAAACAAGTTTACATACATTTAAAAACACATTTCAAGTTTCATTTTAAATCTTCTAGAAACTTTACTACAAATGCTAATATCATATTTTTCATAAATACTACACTTCCTAAGGAACACTACAAAATTTGGTTCACAAATTTTGGATCTCTATAGCTCAACTTATCAATTTTCAAATTTCCACATAAAAATAGGAACAAATGAACTAGCCTACTGCACTACAGTCGCTGACAGGCAGGACCCGCATATCAGTCGGCCCCACGTGTCAGTGAAACAGAATAGGGCAGCGGCGCTGCTCAACACTTGCGCGGTCAGAGTTCACCGGGCTCACCGGCGACGACAAGTAGACCTACATGTTCTACAGAGCAGTGCGCGTCGAATGACCTAGGTGGTGGCAGTGAAGGTGTGGCGGAGCATGCTCGTCGCCGGCCATGGCGGCACGGCGGCGCTGCTCTGCGGTGCGCCGGTCATCACCAGCCACGGTGAAGCTAGGCGAGGCCCGCAACAGCATCACGGTGACCTAGTGATGCTATTTCAACTACATAAGCCTGACGAAAAGCTCCGACGAGCTCCGGCCACAGCGCGGTGGCGCAGAGGTGAGAACGCGGCGGCGCGGGTTGCCGTGTTCCGCGCCGGCGAGACCACCAACGGTGGTAACACCATAACACAAGCTAACCCCCATCCTAACCAAGCCCTAACGCCAATAACCAGAAGAAAAGCACGCGTGAGCCGAGCGGTGGTGAGTTCACCGTGGAGGCGGACATGGTGGCCAAGATTTCCAGCGAGAGGGGAAAAGGCAAATACACCCTCACCGAAGCTCTATTGACACAGCGAATACGTCGAGGCGGTGGAGGTGGACGTGGCGTAGCTATGGGCAAGATGGAGATGATGGTGGTGTGGTGGAGCGCACATGAGGCGACGGCGGAGGTGATGCTGTGCTCGGCGGTGAGGCTGTGCTGCTGCGAATGGCGAAGGAGGAGGTAGAGAATTGAAAATGTGAGCGCGGGGATGAAGCAGTGAGTACGGGACGCGATATAGTGCGCTCTGGCCCGACACGGCCGCGCTGGACAGGACGCCGGCGACGCGTGGCCTCCACCGGCTCCACGCGACGTTCATGCACTGGCGATGGTCGGCCACTGTTGGTCATCATCAGAGGTGAGTGATCCGGCCTGACAACGTGAATTGACAGCGCTCGATCTCCTAACCCATGAGGAATTAGCACCAACGATCTAAACCAAACTTGTAGCCCTATGTACCAGCTAGAATTGTTCTTAAAGAATCATGTGCTAAATCTCAATCGAAACCGAGTAATATCATCCCCAATGTGAGCTTGTCAGCACTATCAATGAAAATGACTTAGTGAAATTTGGTAAGTGTTGAAAACAGTAAATTGTTGAATCTTGTGAGCCTAATTCAAGCATGTTAGGAGCTAAACTAGTCTATGACCTAAAAATAAAAGTTGTTCCTCTTATCAAATACTACAACTTTGCTTTAGTGACCACCTCCATGCAAGGTCTCTAACATATGGTTCAAACTTGGTCAAACACATTACATTCACAAGATGACTTATATATGAACTATGACTTAGTGACCACTTTAGCCCTAACCATGAATACCAAAGTTGTTCATAATGATCTTCTAAACATGTTTAAGCTATTTGTAAGGTCACACACTCATTTCATGCATTGGTCACACATAGAGCTGTCTAGGTCCACATGCATAGCATCACTTAAGTACTTGATTAGACAAAATGATCTTCATGAACATTGTTCCACTAGTCATCATAAGTGTAGCTAATATGTTTTAGTGACTCACATCCATCATTTACATGTATTCACTCATGATCATATGCATAGATACAAGGAGACATGAAATAACAAGCATGTTTCATATGTTTCAATCACATGTTTCAATTATAAAAGCTTAAATATGAATGCTTGATGCTCATGCTCATGCAATGCAAGTCAATTTATGCAAGGCTAACACCTAGGGTGTTACAGCCCCTCCCCCTTATAAAAATCTCGTCCCGAGATTTGCAAGACCTACCATTCTTGGAAAAAGGCGGGATAAACCTCTCGTAAATAGTCCTCTCGTTCCCACGTAGCATCTTGTTCACTGTGATTGTTCCACACCACCTTATAGAACTTAATGATCTTACTCCGTGTTACTCTTTCCATCTCTTCTAACACTCGGATTGGCTCTTCTAACACTTAGAGTGGAGGATGACGGAGGAGGGTTGGCCACGTGCGGCCGAGCCGGGTGGCGACGCACCACGGCGACACGGTCACGTTAGCGACGTCGAGGAAGCGGTAGAGGTTCAGCTAAGACGCGCAGGGTGAAGATGGGATGGAAGCGAAGCTAGCGGTGCACTAGAATGGGTTCGGGATGGACAAGTGGAGGGTTGCCCTCGGCTATGGCTGAGCGTGGCCTTATTGGCACGGCGGCAGAGAAGACTCCAAATTGAAGCTTGGCCGTGCACGCTTCAAGGCTGGGTGGGGTCGAGCAGCAAGAGGACTTGATGATGGAATCGTGGACGCGCTGAATTGGCTGGAGGTGATCTCTCGCTGGCTAATTGCGTGGGGCGCGGCTCTGATGGTGGAAGCGGCAGGGAGAGGAGATGGGTTCGAGCTCTAGCCGTCCTCGTCTTGACGGCAAGCGGTTGACCGGACCTGAGGCAGTGTCCACGCACTTACTACGAGACAACGCGGCCAAACCATGTGTGTGCGCAGGGAGGTAGGTGGGGGCGCGGCTTGCGCGGCCGCAGCGCCATTATGGCGAGGCGACGACACAAGCAGCCGGGACAGCCCACGTGCGCGCGGTGGCAAAGCAAGCAGCAGCAGCGCAGCTTGGTGGCAGCAGCATCGCACGATAGTGGCCAAGGGTGGCAATGACTGCGCCCTGGCAGCTCAGTGAGGTGGCAGCGGTGGTGACGGCGGCGTGATGGCGAGTGGAGCAACAACGTAGCAGCCCGCAGCGCCCGGATATAGCCAAGCCATGGCCAGGCCGGAGGCAGCCTCGGCCCACTGCACGCGGCAGCGTGTGTGCGCGTGGGGCGAGCTAGCATGGCGACGTCGCGCCCCCAGGACGTGGTGACCGCGCCCACCCGGCCAACCAGCCCGAAATCATGTCGTGCATGAATATTAAAGCGTCTATAAAAACTAAACGGTTGCTCTTGGAACCAAACCACCTTCACCATGCTCAAGAGGGCATATCAGGCTACCAACCCGTGCTAAAATATGACACCACCTCTTAACTCAATTCCACAAAATAAATTCTCAAACATGGCATTGTCTTGCTGTCTATATACTTAAAAATCTTCCAAGTCTTTGAGCCAAATTTTGATTCAAGTTTCATTTCTAGGCTATTAGAAGTATTGGCTAGCAATGTTATTTTCTACAGCAAAGGTTGCATTGTCATCTACAAAATTTGTGTCATCTACAAAATTTGTTCTTCAAGCTTTATTTAGGTACCACACACATGTTCTATAATGTTTTTGCTCAATAAAAATTGGTTTTCAACCCTACTTGATATTCATGAGCTATTGAATCAACTTTTATTTAGCATTTTTATTATTTATTTTAGGTTACAAGAAATTTATCTACACACTTTATCACATGCATTACCACATAAACATGATGCTCATGACATGGATAAGTAGGTTGTTAGGGTGTAACACCGAGTGTGTTACAAAACTATTGTTAGCACTTCCCTAATTTTTGAAACCATGCAAATTATCTTCTTGACCTGTTCTAATGTGTTTTTCTCATGATGTGTCGTACTCGTTGATATGTCAATTTTGACATGTGTTTATGTTGATGTGGAAATGACATGGCAAATCACTCAAAAAAACATAAGACCTATCATTTGCACATTATCTCCTTCCTCGATAAGCCTCAACACGGGGTCACATCTCCTCCTGCATGTCGCTCATGCTATTAGTGCCTTAGCTCGCCACGTCATGTCAGACGATGTTGGTGTACCACCCTAGGTGTGAAGCATAGTCATTAACTCTAATTAAGCATGGACTAGTTAAGTTGATGAGAGTTAGTGTAATATTAGTGTATGAGATATCCAAAAACACGTAGAAATTAAAACAAAATTCTTAAATAGAATAATATAATCCAGTGGATTTACACTCAACTAAGAACTCAGAATCTCGGTGAGGCCTTCGGACGACTCAAAACTTAAATGTGGGTATTTAAAACCATAGCTCGAAAATTAACTAGATTGATTCACAAGGAATGAGAAGACTTTTTAGAACCAAGAAATCTAATGACAAACCAAAATGTACTACTTTTAAATGAAACCATTACTATTATATTTCTCTACTGGTCATTCCCTTAGGGTGTCCCCAATGAGCCGGCCAAATCACCGGCTGATATGGCACGGAGCATAACAAAAAAAAAGAAGAAGCAAAACTCATTAGCTAGATGTTCTACGAGGAACCATGCAAGCTAGCGCCGAACTCGTCACTGGCAACGAGATTTGCGCTTATTCTCTCCCTCCATGTAGGAAGTAAGCTAGCTCCGAGATTGCCGTCAAGAACGTCCTTAGAGCAAGTATAGCAAGTCGTATGCTTATAGCCAAGACAACTGAGCAAAATTCAATGTGGATGAGAGAATTGAGGAAAGACAAAGCACTTGTTGCCAGCTTCGACACCCGGCGCTTGCACAGCTTCCAGAACATGGCCTGCCGTAACCGCCTCCCAAGATCATAGGAGCACTGTGTCAGATGGGTCCTATTTTTGCTCACGGATTGGGTCTAACATGATTAAAAAAAATGTTTTGAATACTACAAAAGGCAAGTCGCTGTATACCTTGTCTATAGATATCTCCAAATGACATTGTTTGGCTATAAGCCAAGCTTATTGGGCTTGCTCTTAGGCTAGCCCCAACATGGGCCGTTACTCAGCCTGTTTGGTTGGTTGGTTCGTATCGTTGCTGGTTCGTGAAGAAGTACTGCTGGCTGGTTTGTGTGAGAGAAAAATACTGTTCCGACTGAAAATTTACGATCGTTTACGACAAGCCACAGCCAAACGAACAGGCTGACTATCATTAGCTTCAGCTAAAAGCTGCTGTCCACGTAGGCAGAGAAGAGCGAGGTGAAGCTATTTCTCTCACAGCACAGATCTAGAAAAGGCAACTCTATTTTTTTTTCAAAACCTTTACCATTGCTCTTCTCTTGCTCTACGAAAACGTGGGATAGGGTCATCACACCATCTGCCACAACGCATGCCAAAGCCGACGCTTGAAGCCTTTGTCGGATCAGGCGCTTGAAACCGGAGAAACCCATTCCCGCCCGTTTTGCAGGATGATGCGGAGCATTATTTCCCAAAGGGATAAAGCCTGGAAGAAAAAAGAGAGAGATGGAGACGTGAAAGTGAGAGATACAGTGCCCTCCCTCCTGGTCTGAATCCTACTTGTAAAATGCTAACCTACATTTCGTAGCTAAATATGTAGCGCAGGATAAACACAAACTTTAGGAGAACTCTAGAAAGGAGAAAGTTGGCCAAAATTGTCTCGGCTTGCAAACGTCATTTTCTCCCCCAAATTTAGTCTAGTGCCACACACAGCATATATCTGATTCCACTCTAATATCAGTAGAACTGCATAGCCAGACACTGGAGCCTAACGTTAACCAAGCACTAAGTTGGACATGTGGTCAGATCGGATGCCATAGCAGTATAAGTAGAAGAAGCTTCTAGTTTTCACTTGAGTCTATGCGTTGCCGTTGCCGAAATGGCGAAATCTGATCCGAGCTTGACGACGACGGTCCACACAGGTTTTCTACGTCTACGACAGCTGACCTGACTGAACGTGCACGTACAAGACCGACCGGGCAGAGGACAAGTGAATTGGTGGCTGGCTCACACGCACCAGCAAAAGACGAACAAAAGCCGAGACCGGATCCAGCAGCCCAACGAGCAACGCCTGCGTGGCCGGTCGCCGGCAGGGGCCGATCGAATCGGCGCGGCGCGCGGTGCACCACGCATTGGCCACGGCCAGGTTGACATGCATATATGCATATGCATGGGACCGCAGAGAGAAAACGGCGACGAATCGACGGTGACGGGCTCGATCGTGAGGACGGAGAGGACGCACGGACTCAGTGGACGGCTGCCGATTAGCTTGGCCGGCCGCCGGCCCACTCATCGTCGGGTTCCAGAGCTTTCTAATTGTGTCGTCGGCATGTTTACTTCTCTTTCAGAATTTTACAAATTTCAATCTCTTCGGGATTTTGGTTTGCAAATAATCGTAGGCCGGCCGTGGACATCGTGTTAGCGTGCACGGTTTCTCTCTTTCATCCTCTTCTGTGAGCAAAAGCTGAAGATCTACGTTCCTGTCCCTGCTTGCTTTCCCAACTCAATTAGTAGGATATATCATCATCACATCATCATAGGCGACCGAGGCCACAGCCTCCTGTTCGAAGAAGCGACAGGTGAACAAACGAAACCTGAAGCAGCAGAAACGTACACCGATCGATACTACTTATCCGAGAGGTAGTACGTAGCAATAGGCACCTACAACGGTACAAGGTAACAAGAGACTGCAAACGTGGAAAAAATTATCCATACTGCACGCGTACGGTGCCTGCTTGGATTATGTTCTCGACACATTGCCGACCAAACGAGTATATCTATATCTGTATTTATATACTAATAATAAAGAGGTAAAATTTTCGACCTTTTTTTCGTCCACCTCCCCTGTCGAGAGTTTTTTTCCGTCTAGACTTATATGACCCCAGATAGTTAGGATAAATAGATCTCTCCGAACAATAAACCGAATATGAATAAGAATCCTAATTTAAATAGACAATAAATTAGGTAAAATCTTATTTTACTTGGCAAAGTTTCTCCCATGATATTTTTTCTGCCACCCATATCTACTCAACCACGGGGACCTCTGTTCTAATCGGGTTTATCAAAAGCAACCACCAAATCCTCTACGGCTTAGGATCAAGCACTCCCGCCATTTTAAAATTGCACACATGCTGGGAGTATATATATACACACACACACTTTTTTCCATTTTTAAGGTGATGACTACATGCCATATATAAAAATGGTATTTATTTAGTATATACATAACAAAAGAAAAAGAAATATTTATGTGTACCTGAATATTATACTTAAAACAAAATGAAATATATTTGCATACATTAGTACGACCGCACCACATACTAATGATCGTATATATGTCCATTTGCCCTACGACAAAGAGTATGTGTGGACACATGTACATGTTTAGCTAGGGAGTATATGTCCATACTAATGATCGTAAATAGAGGTGGCTACAGAATAACTTATTTTGTAGCTGGCTACTGATTACAAAATAACTTATTCTATAGCCACTTTGAGTTACGATAATTACTATGTTAATTTACGAGATTATATTAACTCCTTACTAAGTGGTTTACTATAACGTTATGGTAAATATCATCATGTTTTATAGTAACCCAACTATTGTAAATATGTATTGACATTATCGTAAATTAGTATATAAAATTATCGTAAATAGAGGTGGCTACAGAATAACTTATTTTGTAACTGGCTACTGAATATATATATATATATATATATTATATATATATATATATATATATATATATAAGGGTTACTATAATTCAATATGATACTTACCATAATGCTACAGTAAATCACTTATAACTTTATAAGGGAGTTATCATAATCTCGTAAATTAGTATAGTAATTATCGTAACTCAAAGTGGCTACAGAATAACTTATTCTGTGGCCAGCTATAGAACAGTACATCCATATATAT
This sequence comes from Miscanthus floridulus, assembly GCF_019320115.1. Lineage (NCBI taxonomy): Eukaryota > Viridiplantae > Streptophyta > Magnoliopsida > Poales > Poaceae > Miscanthus > Miscanthus floridulus. The sequence continues at coordinate 118,279,647 of NC_089581.1, forward strand.
ATATATATATATATATATATATATATATATATATATATATATATATATATGGGAGCACGTACGCGTTCATACGCTTTCTTTTTTTATTATAGATATGTTTTGGGAATATGGAATATGATTAGACGTAGATTATGAGTACATACACGTTCACAGTAGAGTGAGGTATACTGAATTAGTACCATGCAGGAGGTATCTAGAGAGTATGCATGGGTGTATCTATATGGATACCTATAATAATAATATTAAAGTGCCAAAATTTCTGCCACCGGTGAACAAACAAACCCTGGACACGTCATCAACTAAATTCTTATCGATTTTAATCAGATATTAGAATTACATATTTTATGAGTTCTCTCAAAGAAAGCCATAGAGCTCAATATTATTTAACTATAGCAACACTACATATTTTGAAAATTAAAGTTATTCTATAGTTAAGTTTAAGCACTTTTGTGGTTTGCGACAGAGAAAAAGCTGTTAAGATGGTATTTTAAATTGACACTGGCTTAATAGAACATTATCATATTATTGCTAATATCAACTTGTATTATAGATGTCGGTCATTATATATTGACTTGGAATTTTATAAAAAATGATAAAACATAAATATATATGTATTATTTTGGTCATTGTTTTTCATTGACAACTAATAGGTTTTTTCTGTTGCAACGCACAGGCAAATTTGCTACTATGAATGAAACTATATAAATATTGAACCACGGTAGCTTTAGCGCGCAAATCATTTCTGAATTATTGCCCCCTGTTTCGGAAATTAGAATATAATATATAGGTCCCTAATATATAATAAATATGTTTGATGGGGTTAATACAACTAGTTTTTTGTTAGAAAAATGTATTTTAGACAATAATTTCCTTTACAATTTATAGTTACAAAATCCTAACCATTTAAAACTATTTTTCAATACAAATCCAATGGTAAAATTGTTTGCAACAAAATTATACTACCTCTGCCCCCAAAAGGATGCAACTATGGATTGTGTGCCAGCTAGTGTGTTTCATGTTTGACTAAGTTTCTAGTAAATAGTATTCACATTTATGGCTCCAAATTAATTTATTATGAAAATACATTTCATAATTTATCTAATGGTATTTATTTGACATTATAAATATTTATATTTTTTATCTATAATTGGTCAAACTTGATATACTAAAACATGACATTGTTCTATAATTGCCTTCTTTTGGGGACAGAGGGAGTATGTACTTAGGTTAATTGCTATTTGTGAAATATGTGATAAAAAGGAGGAACACACTTCTGAATTTTCTAGCTCAAAACTTACTACCAAAGACAATTTCAATTAGTCGAATCTATACTTTGAGGAGATTTATATTTCATTTCTCTGCGTACAAGTTGAGTTGAAGTTCAAATTTTATGAGTTCATAAAGGACATGGAATCCTTTGTTAGAAAACTAGGTTTAACATTTTTCATAATTAATTACTTTTCATATAATTTTGTATCTTTAAAGTAAAATTTAGTATTATATGTTCATAACAAGTAAAGTAATAATGTAAACTATTAGTGTACTTTTGACAAATTTATGATATCCTACGTACGCCCCTCAAAATCTGAACTTAAAACTCAACTTATGTAAATAAATCAAAGATGGTTGTATCAACTCACTACAATTGTCTTGAAATTTAATAAAACCTTTCCTTATAAAAATATGAAGAAACAGAAAAAGAGAAAAAAGAACTCATTAGTGAAAGCATGGACCAATTGAAATTGTTTGGGTCAAGCGAAGCTTCTATTCATGGGGCTAAGGAGACAAAGTACATTGTTCACGGATCTAGAATGAGCTTCTTCCTAAAATGAAATGGAGGGAGTACTAAATGTAATATGTAGCAATATAGTACCACTCTATCCCCTTATTTTGCACCGTTAAAAGTTCCGGTTTGGTTTTGGTAATTGACTGAAAACATTAGGTGGACCAATGCTTTTTTATATGAGATAATTAGGTGCTTAGTCCACAAGATGGTGTTGAGCAAGGTGATGGCCATGGAGAAGAGGTGGCATGAACATGTGGTGAGAAGGTCAACACTCATGATATTTAAGATGATGGAGGTGGATCAGAGAAGTATGGAAGCAAGAGCCCAAAGGCAAACTATAACCTAGAGGGCTTTGCTTTTGTCCTCTAAGGTGTCTAGAGAAGTGAATGGTCAGGTTTAGGATACATAGACGTACTATAAAGAGGGGAATACTTTGGCTAATACAGTTGTTTAGTGCCACTAGGCGAGGACTAACAATGCATATGTGTTAGATCAAGTGGTAGTGTCAGGAAGCAAGTGCAAACCTTTGAAAAATGTTTTGAAAATGCTAACTCAGTTCTAAAGGTATTGGTATTCCTATGGGAATCTATTTGGAGTTAGCGCATTTGAAAAAAAAATGGGAGGGGCTCTCGGTGGAGTGCTTTTGCACTCACTGGATAGGTCGAGTGACTAATAGAGTTGGGTCGCAAGAGGCTAGGCGCCCCCGATTGTTTTGGTCTGAATGTTGTTTTTCACTGTGCTAAGGCCATTGAAAAAGTTTGATGCTCCCAGTGTGAGGGGCACCAGAGCTTAGGGTTCACATGCCAAAAAATAGTAGAGTTAACTATGTTAGCCTCCTGTTCTGGTGCTCAACAAAGAAGGGGCACCCGAGAATATGTTAGAGACACGTAGTGGCCGTCGACAAAGGCATGTGCGGGAGATTCAAAGGGGGACACCAAAAACTCCAGTGCATACCACTGAAGGGTTTTGACGCCCCCAAAACAATGCTGCATAGATTGTTTTTAGCTTCGGAATTCTCCGGTGGTGACCACCAGAGAGATCGTCTGAGTAACAACAAGAGAAGGCTCTGTGCAGTGTTTTGTGTCTTTTGAAGCCACTCAAAAACTCTGATGCAACTGGAGAAGTACCACTAGAGAAAAGATCAGTTAGTGACTAGTTTCAACTAGTCATTGAACTTGGCATTAAAGCTTCTGGCGCCTTTCTCCAGTGAGCATGCTGCTGCGAGTTTCTTGTTACTCTTGGTTGCCGCCACCTAGACAGCTTGGAGCCACAGAGGCTTTGTTTAAGCACTCAATTATAGATTGTGAGGCATTTTGGAGGAGGATTTGTTTGGGGATTGTTGTGATCATCCATGTGGGGGACACAAAGAGCAACTATAGTGGAATCAAGGCTTGTGATGTACCTCATGATCGAACAGGCTCATAGTCTAGCACTCACGGTGGAGCCTACCTTGAGGGTAGTTGAGCTAGTGGAGGATTGATGATCCTTGGACATGTCTCAATGGGGACATAGGTGATCGATGAGTCACCGAACCTGAGGGAAATATCTTGTATCATCGTCTACTTGTGGTTTGCAAAATGTTATTGTTGCTTATGTAGTTGCTTTAGCTCTAGTGTTAGCTTGTTGTCTACCTTTTCTCACTAGACTTGTGTAGGGTTGCTTGAGCTTAGCCTTTGCTTGTTGTTCTAGTTGTTTTGCTAGTTGTTAGCTTCACTACTAGATTGTGTTGTGCTAGCTCTTGCTTTGGCTTGCTTTCTAGTTAGGCATAGTGCTTATTAGGGCCATCGCATTGTCTAACTAGTGCCTAAGTGTTGTACTTTGATGGAACTTTTAATTAGCCTATTCACCTCCTCTATCCATCTAGAGACCCTTTTACCATGTTGATTTCTATTGAATGCCACACTAAATCTAGATGGTCACTATCGCTATTACTATTAATAGCGGCAGTGGACATCCCTTCTCTCTCCTCTGCCTTGTTTCCCTCTCCCTCGCCCCCACATCTAAGTCGTGTACTCTGATTTAGATCTGGTGACAATTGGTTGTTGCCTTGTCGGTACATTTGCATGGTCCTTCGGTAAGTGTTGGTGATGATAGCATGACTGTTGGGGCTTTCCTCTTGCCAGTCGTCTCTCCACTATTCATGGTGGTAGTTGGGCTAACCCTCAACATCTTGAATGGCACTACTAGCACTAACCGTTGGAGTTGGCCGATAGTGTTATCTCTATGGTCGCAATGGTCTTGCGGGGATGGATGTGTCTGGATTGAAAGGGACTCACTAGTGAAAACCAAGCCAGGCCATTGGGCGGCTTCCACAACAGTAATGACCATCCTTTAGAATTTAGATTTACATCCATTTCCTTCTTTTGTAGGAGGGCGATAAAGTTTTAGAGGCTTTGGCCATATCACGACACTTTGTGGTAGAAGAGGATAGGGGAAATACTGAAAGGTCCTAATGGCTAGAGGGGGGTGAATAGCCTATTAAAAATTTCTACGACAACACTAAGACAAATGATTAGTCAATAAGATGGCGAAGCGAATTTTGTGCTAGCACTAAACTTGGGGTTGCAAGCCACCTACCCAATTCTATTTTGTATAGTCTCTATCCACACAATAGCTATGTTGCTACACTATGTTAGTGTGCTCTCAAAAGCTCACTAAAGAGCCACACTAACCAAACTAACAAGCTCTCACGACTAGCTACACTAAAGAGCTTGACAACTAGTTTACGGTAATGTAAAGAGATAGAGCAAGATGGATATACCACCATGTCGAGGAATGAACCTATCAATCACAAGAATGAAGATGAATCACCTCGGAATCAAATGATGATGCAATGATTTTTTACCGAGGTTCACTTGCTTGCCGACAAGCTAGTCCTTGTTGTGGTGATTCACTCACTTGGAGGTTCATGTGCTAATTGGCATCACACGCCAAACCCTCAATAGGGTGCCGCACAACCAACACAAGATGAGGATCACATAAGCCACGAGCAATTTACTAGAGTACTTTTTGGCTCTCCGCCAGGGAAAGGTCAAGAATGTAACAGAACCGACCAAATCATAAGAACGTAAGTACAAAAACAATCACCGAAGCGATCAAATTCCTGTACTTAAGCTCCCATAATCCCGGTAGTCCGGAAATCATGAAGGATTTCAACCAACTCTCGACATACAAACCAAGATCGTTGTGATTCAACACAACACATCATCCGTTACAACATTTCACAAGTAGCATTCGGATTACATCCATCAGAGTTTAAATAAAATATTACAAACCAAGTTCAAATGTGCGGAAGCAACATAGTTTAGTACATAACTTCATAGTTTTCAAATACATTGCCAAGTCTGAGTCATGTCCCACAAAAGCATTATCAGGTACGAGAACTAGTAGAGACTGTGCCCAACGGTCTAGTCTTCATCCCCAGTTGGGAGAAGGCAGTACTTGCAGCAACCAAAGTAGAACTGGTCATCTACAACAGGTGGGAGATAAACCCTGAGTACGAGAAGGTACTCAGCTAGACTTACCCATCAAAACCAGAAATAAAAGACACCAAGGGTCATGCAAGGCTTTTGAGGTGGGCTAGCTTGACACAGTTGCATAAAAGAGCTTATGATTATAGTAACCAATTTAAACTTAGCATCAAGCTTATCATCATTTACCTGTCCACTAGATTAGCACCTGTACTAGAGCATTCACTTATTAGGAGCAAACAATATTAACTATAGCAGGTATAATAAGGTTGTCATCATCATATCATCATTTCCGAACCATTAGGTTATTTAGTGTATCTATTTTGGAGATAAGCCCGTCAAGTTCTCACTAACCGGGAGAGACGGCGACTCGAATAGAATTACAACTCAGCTGAAGGGGTATTCCTAACTCTCACCCTGGCATACTTAGCAAGGGTAGCCGTGGGTCACCTTTGGGACAACTCAGGAACCAAATTCGCGGGTTCGATCAGCGCCAGCACTCTCAGGGATTACCCTTCTGCCAGGACGATCAGGACTTTTAAATCACCTGCCCTTGGACTCACGCCTACGGCTCCCTTCCGAGGCGCACTTTATACTTATCGACTCCCGGCCTGAGGTGAGCTACTCGGCTTCATGGTCGGTCTCCAGACCCGGCTAACTAAGAGAGAGGCATGCGTTCAACATGAACAGGAAAGGCTCCAAGATTCAGTCCTTAATCGACACAGATGGAGTCACTGCAAACCGGCAAGCCTCCGTCCGGTCTTCATTTCAAATTAAGACTGGTTCTTTTCCACGATAGCAAATATAGCCAACCGTGCCACATGTATATTCCTATATCTCGCAGGTGACAGGAAATCACCCGACTTCTACCGTGTTTAAGCAGGGCTAAGCACTATGCGAACCTAAGCTACATAGGATTCAGGGTAACAATATCTGGACAAGGATTGGATAACCAATGCAGCAAGTGTTTGCATCCAACACCTAAACTTAATGCAACAATATATATATGTAACAATAATACTGTAACTGCATTTTGGAAATTAGGAGGCTTAATATGCTCCGGGGCTTGCCTTTCACAAAGTTGCATGGACGGTGATCCGGGCACTCAACGGCGACCTCGTCTGGCACTTCTCCTGAGGGCGGCACCTCCTGAACCTCCGGTGTTGGCTGCTGCTGCTCGCTCGGTTCCTCAAATTCCAGCAGTGTTACTCCCTCCGGTACACCTATTGCATGCCGATGCACAAGATAAATATCATGGATGCATAAGGAATGACATGATGCTCATGATGAATGAATCACAGTAAATGTTTAACGAAAACATCACTAGACACTCGTTTACCGATTTAAAATAGCTCTATTCAAATCACTTTAAAACATGTATCTCACTTAACTTGAACAACGAGATCTACTTACCTAACTTGCATAACCTAAGATAAAGGTGCTCATCTTCAGTTAAAGGCCTAACACCTAGGAATATTACCACAACTTAGAAATAGTAAAGGCATACTTAAATCAAAGTTAAGGTTTTACATGCAACGAGTAGTTCCTTAATTCACTCATAACCAGAGTTCTATAAATTCAAATGACTTGCAAGAGGACATTCTGGAAAGCTTATGAAATTCTCTACAAATCATTTGTAAACATCAAAGCATGATTCTTACGTTAACCAATTTGAATTCCAGTAAACCTAGAATCTGTCCAGAAATGACAGGGTTACTAACTTAATTATTTAATGATGATGCAAAAGCATAATTTGACCAAACCAAGTTTACCAACTTGTTGCACATACCAGAGGAACACTAGAAAGTATAGTGCTAACTTCTAAATAAATTATTTAATATCCTTTTCAAATTTATTTAGTTAATTAGGTGATTAAAGCAATATATAGTAAAACTATTCATAAAAATCTACAAAAATTACAGTAGCTATCTCATGCTTCATATAGACTACCATAAAAATTTCAAAGCAATTGGACAAGCAGAACTTGCTGTATCCAAAATAACAGATGGCATGTCTATTTTTAGCATAATTAGGAAACCCTATTGAAAAGTGTCAAGCAATAGATTTCTTATTTTTCCTAGCCTCATTCTAGCATAAGAATAGCACTCACCAATTTTTACCTTTACTGGATCTATAGAAAAATTATGAAAATTCACACAAGATCCATCCATGCAAACAATATAATTTCTATCTCCTACAAACAGTGTCCAAAATTTATGAAAATTTAACTACAATCTATTCATGATATTAGCAGTACACCATAAAAATTCCATGCCATTTGGAGCTACCTAGAAAAAGATATAATTACCCCTATTTCTTGCATGATTAAAAGAGATAAATAGAAACTCCCATCTTCATAACAGAACAAGGCATGGATTATATTTTTAATAGAAACTAGACCTTATCATGAACTCAACAAAATTGGAACCACATCATTTGGATCTATCATCTAAGAGATACATATTTTTGAATCTATGTACAAATCTGTGAAAAGAATAAAAACCAAAAATGAATTTGAATCCTACTCTACTGCTGGGCCGGCCCGAAGGACACGGCGGCCCGCGAAGCGCGCGCTGGTGTGGCCCAAAACGCGGTGCAGCCCACGCTGGCTCCCGCCTTGGCCTCAGCGGCTGACAACCGGGACCCGCGCAACAGAGAGACAGACAGGGGAAAAGAAGGAGACGGCGGCGTAGCTCGTCACCGGTGGCTCCTCCGGCGAGGTCAGCGGTGCAACGACGTTTGCCTTGCCCGTGCGCATCTAGCGGTGTCCTCAATCGATGCTATTATTGCGGCTACCGGGGGTGGCGACGAGCATGGCGGCGCACGGCCGCGGCATGGCCGGCTCCGGCGAGACTACGGCACCACGGCTCAAATGGGTGACCCTACGAGCATCAGTGACATGCACTGGACCTAGCGCAAGGTAGAGGAGGGATGGCAAGGGTGCGAGGACAGCTGGTCGTGTGGAGCGCCAACTCCGGCGAGGTCAGCCATGGCGGCGGTGGAAGAAAACGACGATTTTGCCCTTACCAAGGCACAATTGGACCGACGGTGGGGTGGAGGAGGTAGAGGAGATCACTGCGAAGCCACTAACGAGCTGGGCAACGTGTTTTCGCGGTGGCGAGCACGCACGACGACGGCGACGCTCGATCGGGAATGGAGGGCGGTTGCGGACTCGGCGCTGAGCGCGGTGAAGGCGAGAGAGAGGCAATGGAGCAGGCGGGTGCGTTCGGGCAGGCGCTGGCCTTCTTCTGGAGGGCGAACGCGCGACATGGAGGCTTCGGCCGAGCATGAACGCCACGCGGCGAGCGGCTCCTGCGCCGGTCGGCCATGACGTTCACTGAACGTTTTCTGAAAATCGCGATTCAGTGCTCGAGGATGATGACTGACAGCGAGTATTCGACGTGTCAACACGGCTAATCCAATGCTCCTTTGCAAAAACTGTGTTCATGAAAAATGTAGGCCTACCATCCATCTACAATTTCTTTTCAAGGACCATCATCTAATTCGCCATGGATCAGCAGTTACATCAAGCCAAAGGTTGCTCAATCAAACTAAAAATACAGTTAGGACTTAGAATCTTTTCCAAGTGTGAAATCAGCATGAAATTCTGACTTGTGGGCCATGTTTGAGCATGTTCCACACATTTTCATGAGTTGATCATAAAACAACTTTTGTTCCTTGATAAATTAGCTACAACTTTGGTAAAGAGTGCACAGCCATACAAAGTCTCTATGTTGGTCTTTTGAATCAATCAAACTGTGGCACTCTAAGGGTCATTTCAAGTCAAACCTCTCCCAAAGGGCAATTTTGTCATTTTGATCTACATGAACAATGTCCAAACAATTACCCTAAGTGTAGTTAAGGTGTATTAGACCATGATCAACCACTTTACACAATTGTTATACCAATTCAAATGATCACATGTGATGAAACAACAAAACAAGCATTTCACCCAATTGTTACAATGCAATGTTTCACATGTTTCATGACTTTGTTGTTATTTTATACTTGTCACATTACTACCATGTTGCCATGTTTCAAGGTATGAGAAATTTATGTTGCATTCACAGGTTACACCATTACTATTCACAACAATCAAGTATGAAACACACACAGTTGAAAATGTTGCATATGCATATTTCAGTAACAATGGCATGATGAGATAGATGATGCACATGTTTATGAAATAAAATGCAAGTATGTGGAAGCCAAACACCTAGGGTGTTACAAAGAACCCCTCACAATCACCATGATCGGAGCCAGAGACAATCACCACCCTCCGCTCGATGATCCTCACTGCTCCAAGCCGTCTAGGTGGCGGCAACCACCAAGAGTAACAAGCGAATCCTGCAGCGAAACATGAACACTAAGTGCCTCTAGATGCAAACACTCAAGCAATGCACTTGGATTCACTCCCAATCTCACAAAGATGATGAATCAATGATGAAGATGAGTGGGAGGGCTTTGGCTAAGCTCACAAGGTTGCTATGTCAATATAAATGGCCAAAAGAGTGAGCTAGAGCTGGCAATGGGGCTTAAATAGAGAGCCTCCACGAATAGAGTCGTTGGCTCTCTGTTCTCTGAAATGTCAGGGCGACCAGACGTAGGACCCCAGCGTCCGGTCGCGCGATGCACGCCACGTGTCCCTTGCTTCAAACGTTGATCACTCGATCTCAACGATCATCAGTACATTTAAGTTGTGACCGGACGCGCTGCTCCAAGTGACCGGACGCAGCACCCCAGCGTCCGGTCGTTTCCAGTAAGGTTCTAGTCACGACCGGACATGTTCGGTTGATCACGACCAGATGCAGGACCCCAGCGTCTGGTCACTTTCAGTAAGCTTCTAGAGGTGGAAATTCACGACCGGACGCGTCCGATCATGCCTAACCGGACGAGTCCGGTCACTCACCGTCTTCTCTGTGTGCTGCCACGTCAGCGGGACCGGACACAGCCCGCGCAGAGTCCGGTCACAAAGTGACCCAGCGTCCGGTCAAAGACCGACGCCAGTGTCTTTACTGCTTCCACTGACCAGACGCTCCGGTCCAGTTGAGACCAGCGTCCGGTGCACTCTGTGAAACCCTGTCTTTTCTGTATAGGGCGCCGGTGGCACCGTCGGACTGTCCGCACTCTACGGGCGGACACTCCGCCGATGAAGTTTCTTACCCTTGCTCCCAAGTGCTAAACACAATGTGTATCATCTTTGTACATGTGTGTTAGCATTTTCTTTTTCACAAATATTTTCAAGGATGTTAGCACTCCACTAGATCCTAAATGCATATGAAATGAGTTAGAGCATCTAATGGCACTTTGATAACCGCATTTCGATACAAGTTTCATCCCTCTTAATAGTACGGCTATCGGACCTAAATATTATCACACTCGCTAAGTGTCTTGATCACCGAAACAAAATGGCTCCTACCACTTATACCTTTGCCTTTAGCCTTTTATTTTTCTCTTTCTTCTTTTCAAGTCCAAGCACTTGATCATCACCATGGCATCACTATTATCATGTCATAATCTTCATTTGCTTCACCACTTGGAATGTGCTACCTATCTTATGATCATTTTGATAAACTAGGTTAGCATTTATGGTTTCATCAATTCACCAAAACTAAACTAGATCTTTCAAATACATCATGCTATTTCTCCGTATCCAGATTGTAGTGGACAGGTGGTCTTGAGCTGATTATTGATTGAGACCCAAATGCTAAAAGCTTTTTGGGTATCACTATTCTTTCTCCTTTCTTTCTTTTTTGCTTATTGCAATGGTTGTGTATATCGCCTTATTACAAACTTTATTTGTATTGGACCTGTTCGCTTCTCTTATAATCCGTCTTTTTAGCTTGTTTTTTTTTCCAGCCGGAACAGTGTGTTTCTCTCACAACAAATCAGCTGAAAAAGTGTTTCGGTTTGTTTTTTCAGCGAAGCGAACTGGGCCATTATCTAATTTGCATAGTTGATATAGCTACGCTGTGCATATCTACTATCAAAGTTAATTTTGTAATAGAAACAGTTCTATTTCTATTTATTTTGAATCCGAGGAAATAGCTACTCCCTCCGTCCTATGAAAGTTGATTTTGGTCAAATTAAAGACGCTTTGACTCTTAAAAAAATTGAAACGACTTATAATTTGGAACGGATGGAGTAGCTCTTATACATTTTTTCTTGGCACCGTGACTTCCACATTTCAAATTGTACAACTCCAGAAAGGCACAAGCTAGTGGACACAATCCACAACATCCATACAGGTTTTGTCGGTCCATGTGTTCGTATCACGCTACTTGCTACGTCGACTTTGCCAGTGGCTGCAGGAATGACAAGAATCTGAAACTCCCGTTGATGCTGGGCCCGTGGGGGGCGGATCCAAACAGCACATAAGGTTGCAAACGGCAAACTAATCCCTCCACCTCAACGTTATCATGCCACGTCAGAAAAGGTTGGGACTATAGTCTATATGGTGAGAGAGACAGCGGGAAAAGGTTTAGAAAAACAGTGTGCAAACAGCGTTGGCATCATGCTCATCAAGAAGTCCTGATGCCTAGGTCTAGGGCATCCGCAGTGGTGCTAGCTATGTAGCTAGCTTACGTAGATGTGAGAGACAAAAGCAGAGACTATTTTATACATTCTTATTTTTCTTTGTACTATTGGACCCACATATTCATCTCTTAGATTCTTGGACTACGTAAAATAGATCAGCTATTTGTTCTTCGCTAGCGATTACTCTCTCTTAATTTTTCCTGTTCATGTCAGAATAGCTAGCCAAATATTTAGCTGTTGGGGACGCACTTAGCTCGTGTTGAGGCCCACCAAGCTCATTGAAAAATAATTCATATATTCAATGTTTGGTATATTCCCCTGTTCGAAGTAACCAGTCTTTAGAATAAACCGACATAGTATGATAAACCTAATTTAGTAGACCTCAAATGTTTTCACTGGAATGCTTGATTAAGATCGAAACAAAGTGCGCAAGGACAACTTGTTAAACCCTATATATTTGTTGGGTTCTCTGTGCCCTAACAACCATTCACTGAAACTTTACACTGTTAGGCAAAGATGTTATATAATTTCTCCGTTCCAAATTATAAGATGTTTTGACTTGACTAGGACATAGTCTATTTTATGGACTTATATATACACTATGTCTAGATATATAGAAAAAGTCATGTATCTAAAGAACCAAAACATCTTATAATTTAGAACATATGGAGCATTTTTCATCACTTGGCATTTAACGCCTCACTTCGTATTGAACTCTGTCCTGTATGCGATACCATATCAAGGTATATTGGGTTATACGTAGCCTATGAAAAAGGTTGAATGTTATATTTGGTTGGTGCACAGCTTTACCTCTCCGTCATGAAAAGAATGAGTATAACTCATCTTTAGTCAAACTTTGTACTATTTGACAAAATTTGCAGAAAAATATTAATAATTATAACACAAAATAGATGTACTATAAATTATGACGTATCATAAATATTGATATAGGTGAAACCACTTTTGAAACCAGTCAAGTGCCACAATTATCTTGTTTTCATAGTTCAATGGCCAGAGATACCTAGGTTAAGACTTTGATGGCGAAAACTGAACTCGGATGATAGTTCCTTGCTCAAAATAGACTTCTTCCAAACTAATATGATCAAAAATTGAAAGCTAAAAATCCTGACTCACAATGTGACGATACATTTGATGTAATAAGAGCTCATATAACTTAAGCTAAGATTTCACCTAACCACATATTGAAGACACGTTGATGTGTGATGCAAAAGGAAAGGAAAACTATAGTGTTTGATAAATGTGTCGTAGCCACATAGAAATTAGCCGTGTGCTATTATAAGAGATAATGTAAAAGTACTCCCTCCGTTTAAAAACGGTAATCGTATTAGACCAGAAAAAAGGTTATACAAAATTGATTTTGACCATTAATTTCTAATATAATATAAAATCGATGGCACGCTCTAAGCTTTAATACAATACAACTAATTGTTGGTCAAAATCTATAAAGTTTGACTTTTTCCTTGGTGAAATATGATTGCCATTTTTGAACGTAGTAGGGAGTGTTTCTATGTGCATTTGTGTTAGAAAATTAAAAGAGAGCACGCAAAGATAAATAATTTGATTAGTTATAAGTAGTAAATTCATTCAATAACTTCTAACCCTTATGTAGTTATGTTATGTAATTTTGCTTGAAAAGAAGCACAGATTGATGAACTAGTGGGTGTAATTAAAAAAAAAACTAAAGAGAGCCAACAGGGTGGAAGAGAACCAAGATTTGCTCCTCACCAACTTTCCGTTTCCCTATTTTCCTCTCTTTTTGAAACGTGACACACCCAGGAGCCACAGCTGATGCTTGCTTTATTTACAGCTTCACTCTAGTGTTGCCTCCGCCCTTCTCCACCATTGCTTTTTATGTCGGTCTGACCCCCCGTACTCCTCTCCGCGCCATTATTCCTCCTCTCCTGCTCTCCAGTCTCCACCCCCATCCTCCCTCCTCCTCCTTGCCTGCAGCAGGCCTCCGCTGGTGCGCCGCCGGCCAGTGCTCGCACCACACCCCGGCGACCGGCGAGATGTCGAAGGTAAGGCGCGCTCGTGCTGCTCGCATTGATCGTGATCTGATTTCTTTCTGCCATTCGTACGTGTGCACAAAGCTGGTCGCCTTTCCAGAGGCATGGGGAGGATCCTGCTTTGGAATCCAAGAAATGATTCGTTTCGCTTTTCTCTTATGGACTCTCTGCTTTTGCACTCTGCTCATCTCTGCTTCCCTGTTGGACTTTGGATGCAGAAAATCGTGGTGAAGCTGCACCTGCACGACAACAAGGACAAGCAGAAGGCCATGAAGGCTGTCTCGGCGCTCACCGGTAATCATGGCAGCTTCTTCTCCTCTGCTGTTTCTGATCGCGCGTCTAGGAGAGCAGCGACGCCTAACAACCGTGTCCTGCTGATTGTGTGCTGTGCAGGCATCGACGAGATATCCGTGGACATGGCGTCGCACAAGATGACGGTGATCGGCATGGTGGACCCCGTGAACGTTGTGAGCAAGCTGCGCAAGGCGTCGTGGTCAGCGACCATCGACTCCGTCGGCCCGGCCAAGGAGCCGGAGAAGAAAGAAGGGGAGAAGAAGGAAGGAGAGAAGAAGGACGGCGAGGGGGACAAGAAGAAGGAAGGCGACGACAAGGACAAGGACGGCGACGGCAAGAAGGTGGCGCCGCCGACGGAGCAGCAGATCCTGGCCGAGCTGATGAACCAGTACCGGGCGTACTACTACCCGTACCCGCACATGACCACCCCCGCCCACTACTACGTGCAGAGCATGGAGGAGAACCCCAACTCCTGCACCATCTGCTAAACCATTCTGCTTCTGGCTGCTGCATGAGGTAATTAAGCTAAGCTTGCCCGATTATTAGTTACGAGCTGTGTGCATGTATATATGCGTACACACCTTATGGCACGGACGATCTAGCTAAGAAGGTGAAGGTGGTCTTGGACCGTGCATTTTGTGACGCGTAAGAAGAAAAAGTGTGCCGATCTCACTTCTACATCGAGGTCTGGGCTGCTGCATAGGCATAGCGCCTACTCGTGTGGCCATGCATGCTGCCATGGACATGGAGGATGCGTTGCCAGCGTGTCTGTATTACTGTGTATGACGCGGGTATGTGTAAGTGAAACTTTGCTTTCTGGTATAACCAGAGCTGTAATGATGATTTGTAGCTACAATTTTGGATTTTAGAGTATTGTTTTACTTATTTATTTTTTGCATGTTTGTGTGAATATATGTGAACTCACTTAATATGCTATTTCCGGTTGACGCTTGCTCAATCGCAGCATCATGAATGACATGGAAAACAATATCCATAGTTAGACTGACAAGTGGGGCCAATGACTCTATACTTTTTTTGCGAGGGCCTATGACTATATGCTAGGGACCTGTCCGTATTACTTTTTTTTCAACAGAAGTGATGTATATCTGTAATATGAGCAATTTGTCGCATGTTCAAAATCACTGTTAACTTTGTTCTTCGTCTTAGTCCTGTCAGGTCATGATATTCACGGCCCGCCCAACAAAAATTGGATTATCGGAGAAACAGAATCTTGATACGCCACGTAATGCCAACCAAGAAATGTTTTTCACTGGCCTCTCTTGAGACTTATTGGTCTACGACAAGTTGAACACAAGAATTGCAAGTTTCAAATCAAGACAGAGAAAAAAACACACACAAATATGCTAAAAGATAGCAATTGGGAACAGAGTGCCAAGCCGACACCTCACACATCTCACTCTCACTCTCTCATAGTCATATAGTCTCGTAGATAAGCAAACCTACCCACCGTCCCACGCACACCTCTACTATCTTTCACTTGAAAATTGAAAATTGCATCACGTAGTGGCCAAACATATTGGATGTCATGGAACCAGTATAATACGAATCATCAATCAGATCAGCAAGCTATATGTATTATTGACTTCATTTAGCACACCCATTTGGAGCCAGATTCACATCCCAGTATTCCACAGGCAGGTTCGCCCAAAGCTTTCAGCAGGACCGCTCACTCAATGTCTCAAACAGCTGAATGCTCTGGCTTAGATTTCTCATATTTTACATTAGAGTATCAATTAGTCCATAGCCGTAGTTTAATGGCCGCAACAAGGTTTAGTATAAGTTAGTACAACTCGCATGCCTGTTGCTACAATCTTCAGAGGCAGTGGCGGATGTGGGATGCGGGATAAGGGGGGGCTAAAACAATAGAGATGTTGATTTGCACGAAGATTTAACGGTGAAATCAAGCTTTTGCTACAGTAATTAGCATTGAAATCAAGAAATTAGGGGGGGCTGGAGCCCCCCCAGCCCCCCCTTTGGATCCGCCACTGTTCAGAGGAAACAACAAAGATGCATGAGCTCACCAATTCTTCTGACATCAGCCATCAGGTCCAGCACATCTGAAGAACGGGATGGAATTTTTGGTAACACTCAACATGGAAATACTACCAAGGAGATGAAAGGGATAGGGGCGTTTGCGCACACGGGTGTGCCTACTTGCATCCATCCACGAAATGGAGTGCAGGTGCAGGCGTGGCAACTGTCAGGTGACGAAGGAAAATTTGGATGGTCTCAACCAAAACCACTCGTTCTCTTGTCCGAAACATTTGGGAGCTGGTGAGCCCGGATGATCAGGACGTTTCAGGCTTATCTGGCCAAATGTCAACTTTCATTTGCGGGGGGTGCATCAAAACCTAAAACTGAACATGCTGCGAAATTTACTTGGCCTCTTTCCTTATGCTGTAGCAGCTGAGCACTGAAATTATTATCTGAAAAGGAATGGAAGGATACTTACAAATTCACAACGAACTGTTCCGGTTGTAGATCCTAATAAATTGGGCACGATTACTGCAGTGGGTCTAGGAATTCATCATACATACCAACGGCGGTTGAGCATGCTGTCTTTCTCCAACAGTAAAATGATCATTGATCATCAGGACCGTCGTCAAATGGATTTGTTGGAAGATAGAATCTAAACACAAGGAAGAAGACGACACTGAGCTGAGCTGGGCAGCTGGCGAATCGTTAGTACTCTTTGGGCTTTATCTTTCTATTGGGCCGCTCGTATTGATCGCTTAATGGGCCAGTTGGCCAGAGTTGGCAGCGCCTCCCAGTCCGTCTGATAGGTGATAATTGATATAGCCTGGAACCGGCTCCTCAGACATTGCATGTCACGCTGCGTCCATTCAACAACGTGCTGTAATAACTTAGCTAAAAAAAGGAAAACAACGTGTTGTAACATCTTTTGTTTCCATGTAAATATCATTTGTTCCCTAAACTAAAATTTAGTAGGAAAGGTGTAAGAAGTTTAACATCAAGATATGTCGCACGATTGCTTTTGCTTATATATCCTCAACAAAAAGAAAAATGCGTATGAAGAACATAAATATATTTTAAGAAGAAGATTGCAAAAGCACACAAAAAGGCACACATAAATTTGAGTATTTATTTACTCTCTCCATCCAACAATTGGATGTTGGTGTGGTGTTGCAAATATAGCTCACTGTTACTATATGCATGAAAGTGATAATATTTTGGAACAAAAAACACCATGAGCGCACCCCCCCTCCCTCCCCTCTCACCCACCGGCGACCATGACAACACCTGGTGATCTGTAGCGTCATGGATCTCTCCGGCCTCGATCGCCGGCCTGGAAGGGTGGTGGAAGCAAAAATCATCCGCTATTTCAATGCTTCGATCCATTTTGATCCATCTCTTTCCCCTAAGGAGTTCTTCCTTGTCTTTTCTGCTGGACATGCAAATTTCGTCTAACAAAGGGTTCAGTCTCTTGCATTCTGCAATCTGTTATTTGTGGCATCCCTTCTGAATTTAGAGTCCGTTCTCTTGGGGACCGTGTTTTTTGATTCTCAGTACATTCTCAGGAAGTTGGATTTCATATTTATCGGCTTCGTTCCTTTGAATGTGCTAGCTTTAAGAGTCGTTCCTTTGAATGTGCTAGCTTTAAGAGTTTCTTCCACCTTTGGCATGGTGGTGGTCCGAATTATGCTTTGGAATATAAGAATTGGTTACAAGAACAATCTGCAGAATGGGTTGAGATTGTTAGAAGGAATTCTAGTTCTAATCCCCTTTCGGGAGCCAATCTAACGCGCTTGGGTCAGGGGCGTGTTCTTCACGATCATCAAAATTCAAATTTTCAATCTCGTGCTGCACCAACAACAAAATGGTCGGTCTTTACTCGAATTAAGCCTGCCGTTACTAATGTCTTAAATCCAGCCTTTAAGGGGATTCTTGGCCCTCCCCCTTCCTATATGCGCCCTTCTTTACAGCCACGAAATTTTGGCCCAGCCCATCAACACGCCAATACTTATGGCCATCCTTGCCAAACATGTGGTCTCTCTGGTCATCAGCCTGGAAGGTGTGGCTTCCCTCCTCGATCCTCGTGCCGCTTCAATACACCTGCTGGTAATAGCGCTCCTTCCACCGGTAATCCTTCCAGCAATCACTCGCTGCAGACAAGGCCCAAAACTGGCTACAAAGAAGCATGTTTCGCCTCTTTCTCTGATCTCTCCAAGTCCTGCCTTGAACTTTCACCTCCCCCTCGTCACTGTTTGCTGGAGCCGTACCTAGAAGATCACGGCTCCAGAGTTTGAGGATGAGCTACCGGTACTGCCCTCATCACCACCCGTCTACTCTTCTTTTGGTGAGTTCACTTGTGCATCCCTTGGCATTATTCTTCAGTCGCCACCTGTTCATGTAGCGTGGTTTCAGGAAACCCCCGTTACTGTTACTTCATCGACCTCTCCCTCCAATCTACATGGGAGGATGGCTTTCCAATTTGTTGACCCACAGCCTTTCTTGCCGCATAGTGCTCAGCGAGTGATGGTACCTGGTAGACCTCTTGGTGCGTCTGGTCGTCCTACTGTCGCGTCCGGTCACGCTGAGAACGTTGCCGTTGACGAACGTTGCCGTTGACGATGAACAGTAAAATCCGTGCGCCCGGTCACTGCCTCGCTCAGCGTCTGGTCGCTGCTGCTGACTCCTGTTGTTGTCGAGCAACTGATCGAACGCGTCCGGTCCTCGTAGGGCCGCGTCCGGTTACCTCTGCCGAACTCGTTTCTTCGCGATCTTGCGTCCGGCTTGGTTCCTATCTTCGTGCTTGAACTTTGTTAGATATCTTGAATCCTCTCTTGTGCTTCTAGGGTCTTGTTTAAGGTGTTGATCATTGGATCATCATGTCGCCTTCGTCCAAGTCACTTTTGCACCCTATTAAACTACAAAAAAATTACTTGTAAATTCATTAGTTCAATTTAGTTGTATTGGTCATCAAACACCAAAATCCAAAGTAAATGGACTTAGGGTCCATTTTCCTTACAGGGGTGCTAGGAAAGGTTTTTCACTGTAAAAAGGGGAGTCAGACAGGGTGACCCACTATCCCCTCTCCTCTTTATGTTGGCTGTAGACTTTTTGCAAGATTTGCTAAATTTAGCTAAGGAACATGGTCTCCTTTCTCTCCCACTAGTTTTGCCACACAATCAAGATTTCTCAATATTGCAGTACGCTGATGATACATTAATTTTCATGAGAGCAGATGCTAGAGAGCTTTTCTTTCCCAAAGCTTTACTGAATTCTTTTGCTAAATCTACAGGGCTAATGGTTAACTATGGAAAGTCAATGATGGTTCCTGTCAATGTTGATGATGCTAAACTTAAAATCCTTTCAAGAACTTTGGGATGTACAAAAGGTTCTTTGCCATTCACATATTTAGGTCTACCTCTAAGTCTAACCAGGCCTACTGTGGCTGATTATTGGCCACTGGTTTTAAGATGTGAAAGCCGTTTGTGAGTGTTTCTAACTTCCTAAATGAAGCTGGCAGGTTGCAGGTTACAGTTAACAAATGCAGTGTTCAGTGCCTTTCCTACCTTTGCAATGTCCACCTATCTATTGCCTATAACGGTTGTTAAGTAAATAGATATGTTCAGAAAGCACTGTCTATGGCATGGTTCTGATGTTAAAAATAGAAAACCTCCAAACGCAGCTTGGCTAATGGTTTGTGTTCCAAAAGAATGTGGTGGTCTAGGGGTTCTTGACTTACATACACATAATCAGAGTTTGTTACTAAACAATTTGCACAAATTCTTTAATAGAGTGGATATCCCCTTGGTCAATCTTGTGTGGGAATCTCTTTTGCCAAAGATAAATTCATCACTGTTCAGTGTTTCTGTCAGTTAGCATAGCCTCATGTTCTCTTCCATTTGCCACTCTCTGAGGAAGCTTATCAGTAGTTTATTGATTTGTCAGTCCTTGTGCAGAATGTGACTTTGTAGGAGGGGTTCGATTCATGCTCTTATGTTTGGAATTCAAACACCTTCACTTCCAGACGTGCATATAAGCATCTTATTGGGAATCAACCAGTTCATCTAGTATATTCTTGGTTGTGGAAGTCTTGCTGTCAAAATAAAAGAAAGTTCTTCTTTTGGTTGTTACTGAAGGATCGGCTAAGTACTAGAGAAATTCTAAGAAGAAAAAAATTGCATCTTGATGATTATAACTGTGTGCTATGTAGCCATGGAAGAACCTCTGGTTCATCTGATCTTAGATTGTTCTTTCTCAAGATCCTGCTGGTTCACTTTGGGCTTGCTTATACATAACTCTTCTGACCCATTTGGTACTCTAGCTTCTTTTAGAGCACAGTTACAACAGCCTTTCTTCATGGAAATTATAGTGACAATGTCTTGGTTAATCTGGATGGTTCGAAATGATGCAATCTTCAAGCATGTACAACCCTCTGTTGATCATTGCAAGCGGATCTTTCATCAAGAATTTGCTTTAGTTATACTTAAAGCAAAAAGTAGCTTAGCTCCTTTGTTAACTCAATGGCTAGAAGTTTATGTGTAATTCGTCAGATCTTCTTTGTTTCTTTTTTTTTTGTTTTGTTTCTTGAGCTCCACCGTAAGACTGTTTATAAGTTTTTCAAATTCAATAAAAGCTCAGTGGGGGGCAACCCCTCCTGTTTCATTCAAAAAAATTTGATGAATTACTATACCAAAAAAATATTTTCACAACAAATCAGGGTAAGCATGAAACCAATATACCATGTGTTGCCGGTATACATGGCCAACCGGACCGCCCGGCACTGGCACGAGCACGCGCAGGCACGGCACTATGCGGCATGGTAGCTTAGCCGTGCCGTGCCGGATAGTGCCACCGTGCCGTCGTCTTTGGCCCAGGCACGGCAGTCCGACGTGCCCGTGCCGGCCTGCAGCAGCGCCTCGCGCTCGAGGCCGTAGCGACTCGCACCGCCGCCGCGTCCAACGCCTGTGGCCGCCGTGTCGAGGCTGTCTCATCGCCGCAGCGCCAAGCACGCCGCGCCACCGCATCGCTGCGCCCCAGAGTCATCGTCGTCGCCGCCGTGCTCCGCGCGAACGCCGTTGCGCCGCCGAATTAGTGCC
This sequence comes from Miscanthus floridulus, assembly GCF_019320115.1. NCBI lineage: Eukaryota > Viridiplantae > Streptophyta > Magnoliopsida > Poales > Poaceae > Miscanthus > Miscanthus floridulus. Next base: position 118,300,849 of record NC_089581.1, read on the forward strand.
TCGCGCCGCCGCCACTGTAGCCGCGCCTTGAGGAGAAGACGAGTGGGGGAAGGAGTGGCCTTGAGGAGAAGACGAGTAGGGGAGGGAGTGCCTTGATGTTTCTGCGGTTGGGACTCGGGAGCAAGACGGGGGGAGCCGGCCGGACAGAAGCGAGCAAAAAGGAACGGCGGCTGGAGAGGTAAAAATGAGAGAGAACGAGGAGGGACTAGCTTTTATAAGGTAAAAAATAATGCAAATCAATCCAACGGTCCAGAATAATCGGACAACTATCGTGCCAGCTCATTAACCATGTTATGCCTGTGTCGACACTGTAGGTCGGACCTGCAGCCCACGCACGGCCCAAGAATCATGTCCGTGCCAGCACTGGCACTATGACTCTCGTGCCCGTGCTGTGCTAATATCGTGCTTTTTCGGGTTAAACTCGTGCCGGCCCATCGTGCCTAGCCTATTTGGCCATGCCGGTGACGTTACTGACTTCGCCGTACCTTAATTTTATTTTGTCTTCCGCCATTGGTTGACTAGACGCTGCTCGCTCACAGGCAGCAATTCGTCAATTGCCAAATTGAAAATGACAAAAACTCCTGCTGCCTTGCACGCAAGACACACAGACACACGAATCACGCGAATTTTTCCACCTATATTACCTACAGATCCTCGCGGTGCAGTATAATACTGCACACGGACAGTCAGCTCACCAATGCCATCGATCTCTTTCGGCCGGTGACTCCTGCGCCAACTTTCTTTCGCCGCATGGCAACTAAGGGGGGTGTTTCGTTTCTACGGGAAAATTTTAGTCCCCGTCCCATTAGATGTTTGGACACATGCATGAAGTATTAAATATAGACGAAAAAAATAATTAATTGCACAGATTGTGGCTAATTTGCGAGATGAATTTTTTAAGCCTAATTAGTCCATGATTTGACAATGTGGTGCTACAGTAAATATATGCTAATGGCGGACTAATTAGGCTTAATAAATTCGTCTCGTAAATTAGTCTCTATTTATGTAATTAGTTTTATAATTAACTCATATTTAGTTCTCCTAAATAGCATCCGAACGTCCAATGTGACATGGACTAAAATTTAGTCCATGAAACCAAACACCCCCTAAATCTAGAAACAGTTTGATCTGAATTCGAGCTGAGCTGAGAGTCGACGAAGTTCCCCCCAATAAACAATGTTCCAGGGCCTCTGGATTCCTGCTCCTGCTCACCTACACGGGACGCTCGTCTCAGCTTTCCTCTCGCCTTAGCTCACCTACTAAACAAGTGTAAGATCACCGTGTCCTTAGTCCGTACCGGTTGGTACTCTAATCTGGTTCAGCTCGTTGCATCCGGTCAATCTGGTTGTTTCAGGTTCCCCCATCTTTTAACTCCTGGCAGTGAGCTAGTAGCTCATGTACATAAGGATGTTGAGATTGTGGAGACGGAAGAGTTCGCTCAATTACTCAAACACAGAAGTACTTACTCTACAGTAAACCTGTACGTGCATAATGGCTTTACTTATACGTGTCCGCACGGAAGCTGCTTCTTTTTTTTCCCCTGCTCTTGGAGCACAGCACAGCGCCACGTGTTTTTCGGACTAGTGCAATCAGGAATGTGCTAGACGCCCAGGCTACCAAGATCCTCCGGTCCAGTCCAGCAGGCACACCATAGATCCTCCGGTCTCGTACCAAGATCCTCCGGTCCAGTCCAGCAGGCACTACACTGCACACACTACGCAGCCATGTGCGTACGTAGAACGCTGCAAATGCTCGGCAATGTACGCTGACAAAATTCGCCTCAGGAAATGTACGCTGCCGAAATATGGTTGAGATCTCGTGTACCTGAAAACCGTATTTGGAGCCCCCTATATCCGAGAAAACAGAAATGCACACGCGGCGAGTTTCTGTCGCCGAGGCCTAGCCGCGGTGGTGCACTCCGCCGCACCAGCTTGTCTGCGATGAAAGCAGCCTGCATGCAGCTGGGGCATTGGGGACACCGAGCACTAGATGGAGCAGACGAAAAGGCTGGATCGGAGCGTACGTACGTGTGAATACCGTCAGAAATTCAGAACATGTGGCCACACAAAAAAACACCAACTACTGAACCTTGAAAGAGTCCTTTCCGATGGGGAACCTAGGCAGATGCTGCTGTTGCTACGCCTCGTGACTGCCGATCAGGGCGCACAAGCGTCAACGGCGACGCCAACAACAATGTGCTGGCTCACAAAAATGTTGCGCTTGTGCTTTCGCTGTCTCGTTGTTTTGTTTCCTTGGACCTGGCCTCCGATTTCAAGGAGAAAAAGGAGTGCTGTACTATAAAGAATTTCAACTGCAAGTTAGGAGTAGTACTACCTCCAATGGGTGAAAGTGAAAGGTCCCAAAGTGAAACTATCTGATTTCACCTTAAATTTTCTTTTATTTTACTGCCAGGCACCAACAGATATACTGCATGGCCTCTCCAACAGGTGCAGGCGCAGAGCTGAGCCTACTTGGGCTGCCTGCCTGCCTGCGCCTACTGCTCCACTCGGTTGCTCCAGAGGCCCAGAGCCCAAGCCCCGCGCGCACCAGTTGGCCGTGTCAGTTCAACGACCACCAACCCCTGCGCTTTAATGCCAGAGCACCTTCAATTCACCGCTCGCTGCATCCTCTGCCTCCCTTCTTTACCACCAGTCCACCACTGCGTTGCTGCTAGAGCCTTGGTTCCTGGCGGCGGGCCTCGGTGCTCGTTCGGCGTGGCCGGCGTCGTGGACATGGGCGCCGCGGCGGCGCGGTCGGCATTGGCGTCCGCAGGCCGTGCGGCGAACGAGGCCGTGAGCTTCGTGGTGTTCCTGCTGCTGGACGCGCTGGAGGTGCTGCTGTGCGTCGTGTACAAGGTGGCGGACTACGTGGTGGAGGGCGCGTGGCGGCCCTGCTACTGCTCCTCGCGGTCGGCGTCCCCGGCGTCGGCGGCCACGGGCAAGATCGTCGTGTCGGAGCGGGGAGGCTCCAAGGTGGTCAGCATGCTGTCCGCCACCAGGCTGCACCTCGAGGACATCTCCGACACGCTCTACACGCGCCCCTCCGTGCTCGCGTGCGCCGCGGCGTCGGGGTCCTCCACGCGGCGCGCGCCGGTGCCGGGGGTCACCGTGCACTCCGCCATCGTGCAGATGCTGCGGGGCAAGGTCCGCGGCGGCGGCGGCGACGGCAAGCACATGCCGTACCCGTCGCCGCGGTGGTCCGACTGCCACTGCGCCAACTGCAACCCGGCGGACACGGACCGCCTCTTCGTCCACGTCGAGGCGCCGACGCAAGGTACGCCCGCCCGCCCTCCCGCCATTATTTAAGCATTAATTAACCCACACACACTCCATGCCTCGATCGCAGCGTCGACGGAGGAGGACGTGCTGTTCATCCACGGGTTCGTCTCGTCGTCGGGGTTCTGGACCGAGACGGTGCTCCCGCACGTGAGCCCCGCGGCGCGGTCCCGGCGTCGGCTGTTCGCCGTGGACCTGCTGGGTTTCGGCCGCAGCCCCAAGCCGGCGGACTCGCTGTACACGCTGCGGGAGCACGTGGAGATGATCGAGCGGTCCGTGATCGAGCGCCACGGGATCAAGTCCTTCCACATCGTGGCGCACTCGCTGGGCTCCATCCTCGCGCTCGCGCTCGCCGTCAGGCACCCCGCCGCGGTCAGGTCCCTCACGCTCGTCGCGCCGCCCTACTTTCCCGTGCCGCGCGGGGAGGTCGGCACGCGGTACGTGCTCCGGACGGTGGCGCCGCGGCGGGTGTGGCCGCCCATCGCGTTCGGCGCCTCCGTGGCGTGCTGGTACGAGCACCTCAGCCGCACCGTCAGCATCGTGCTCTGCAAGCACCACCGCCTCTGGGAGCTCGCCTTCCGCGTCTTCACCCTCTACAGGTACGTGTCACGTACGTGAATCATCGAAGGCAATTTTTTACAAAACGCATCCAAATCAGTGAGGTGAAATTAGGTCAGCGACCGACCGGCTCAACGGCATTTTTCTTTGCATCCTGCAAGAGGTTTTGGGTACTGGTTCACGATATGCGGCCGCATGGCCATCTTCCATTGATTTTGTTTGATCTGCACAAACCTACGGAATTTATTACGACTAATCAAGGTCGCAAAGGAGGAGATCACATCAATAGGATCTCACTCAGGGTACTCCACTCTCTTCGCACTGCAGCATTTAGGAGCGCCGGCGGGGCCCAGCCTGCGCCGCTGCGTCGAAGTGATCAGTGGCAGTTAATAGGGTGCATAGGAACCAGTTGACCGCGGTGAGCCGTTGGAGTGGTGGGCCGGCGGGCCATCTGCCGGTGCCGTGTGCCATGGCCGCATGGCCACCAACTGACCATGAATATGGTTTAAGATTGTTTGTATTTCTTCGGTAACGTTTGGTTTCTCGGTTTTCTGGGCTGATAAACCGGGCTGGTGCTGGTTTGTCGTGAGAGAAAAACACTATTGATTGGCTGATAAGTCCTGACCGAAACCAACATGTGAACAATAGCTGTTTTTCACGAAAAGGGTTCATCATCGTATTAATGCCTAAAGGTAAGCTTATTTAGCAGCGTAAGAAAAAAACGAAATGGCCATTAATTGTCCAATACGCTCGCTTCCAGCAAGATTTTGTTAAGGGTGCCATAAAAGGAGTGGATACAGTTCATCTCTCTGTATATTCAGATGTAGCCAGCGGGGTGCTCCAGCTAGCAACTAAATCAAGCACAGCAGGGTTTGGTTTGACTGTTTGAGAGACACGGTTATATATTTTTGGCTAACCAACCAACCATTCGTCGTGCTCCATCCTACGGGCAGGGTGCGGACCTACCTCATGGACGGCTTCTTCTGCCACACCCACATCGCGTCGTGGCACACCCTCCACAACATCATCTGCGGCAGCGCGGGCAAGATCGACAGGTGCCTCGAGGTGGTCAGGGACCAGCTCACCTGCAATGTCACCGTCTACCACGGCAGCGACGACGAGCTCCTCCCCGTGCAGTGCAGCTACGCAGTCAAGTCCAAGATCCCGCGCGCCCAGGTCAAGGTCATCGACGGCAAGGACCACGTCACCATTGTCGTCGGACGCCAGAAGGACCTGGCCAGGGAGCTGGAGGAGATATGGGACAGGAAACGGTGAGATTGCTGGCCGGGTAATTTATAGGATGGTGAAGAAGCCACAAAAAGGAGTGTTAAGAACACCACAAACCTCATAATCAGGTTAACAAAAGGATGGGTCTTCGTAGAAGAAGAAGATGGCTGCCAACAAGCAACAACGAGAGTTTCCTAATGGAGGCTGCAGGAAGGAAGTGTAAGGGCAGACGGGCTCGAGAGAAATGTGAAGAGTACTTAATTACATTTACCTTTTTTTTTTTGTTCATTGTTTTTTCGACTCGTTCTCAGGTTTTCATATTGAAGGCCGAGAAAAATTCTTGCCTGGCCTGGCCTGTGTGTAATTATGATATAAATGGTTAGTCGTTTCAGTTGTAATTCCTGAACAGAAAGTGACATGATCCGATTTGTGGAGCTTGTACCTTTTCTTCTCCGCTTTTTGGTCTATTCCTCCCCTTTTTTGTTCTTATTACTGCATTGCTACACGTGAACTCCTGCAAGATATAAAAATATATAATAATATACAATGAAAAATGAATCATATATGAAAACGCAGGATTAAGAATCACGCACGCTACGTACCAGGACTGAAGAGGAGTTTTTGACGTCTTGCATGCTCGATGCTTCCATCTCAGTACTAATCCTACGAAAGAACCCAATCAATACAGACGATCCAAGGAACCACTTTATTCCCATCATCCCATGCAGTGGCTACGAGTGGTCGGTCCGCCTCAGATCTGGCCTCTGAGATAGTATAAAGTCTCCGCGTCAACCTGCAGAGATTCAGTGCCACACCATACCTTGCTGTACCCTGTGAGCATATTGTTCTAAGAAATTCATCGTCGCCTCAATGGTTTCCATAAATGATGCAACGAAATTATGAATGGCCCCAACATGCTCCAAAAATAACTATACATGCGTTCTCACAGCATAGCAAAATCAATATACCTGCGCACTGTCCAACTCCTTCCCATCAACTGTTCACTCGGCTTTCCTGATCTTTACCTGGTATATAGAGATCATAAGAGCCTAGGAGTACCACAGGAGGACGTATTAAAGATAAAAGACGCAGATACAGTCCCCCACCTCGGGCCACAGCTTGCTGTACTTGTGCAGATTTATTACAGCTGCCCAAGCCTGCCTGTACAACAGAACGAGGCAAACCAAACAACTCGCGACAGCAAGTAATTTACTGGGTAATCAGTGTAGCTAACAGTTGACTGAAATGAATGGCTCATGCAGGGCAGACATGTAAGATTTCATAATGTGCTACAGTGAGCTTAAGCCTGCTCATTCAATACAAGGGCTCTCCATAGGCGTTCCATCAATCCTCCCGTGCCCACCCCCCACCCAGCCCAGGCAAGTGACGGACCACAAGCCCTGGACAGTGGCCTTATGCACCATCTAGATTTCCTGCCGTTCAAGAACTGTGCAGAGCACGCCTGCATAAGAACAAGTAAGCAACTCTGTAGCACGCCTGCCGTTCATGACACTTTCAGCAGCTACCTCAGTACACGTCTGTCCTGCACAAGAATTCAGAAAAGCAATGATAAGTAAATGATATCAGTTACAGAAGCTATTTAATAAAATGGTTCAGATTAGATCTGGAGATTGAAACACAATACCTGTAGTCCTGGACTCAGATTTTCTATGGAGCATATTGAAATTAAGCCCTTAAGGCGTTTCCTACTGGATAACCCATTAACCCTTGTCCAGCAGGGAGAGCATAGGAAACTGCTGCAACATTAAAGCACACAAGATACACGTGAGAAGGCACAGTAATAAAAAATAATACATCAAGAGAAAGCTGTGCCGAGTAATTAACTAAGTCAAAAGAAATCACTGGGCAAAAAACTTAGATACCAGCTCTGGAAGATTATGCTACCGAATCTTGTGGGACCAAAAATTTTAGACAAGAACTTCAATAGGAATTAGTATCAGATACACCCTGGGAACAAAGAGCTTTACCGGGTCTCCAGGAAAAAAAAAAAAAAGCTTTACCGGGTCTCAAGAAAGAAAAAAAAACAAAGAGCTTTACAGGGTCTCAAGAAAAAACAAAGAGCAATACTTAGCTTGGGAAAACATCCGAAACATATTAGAGAAACAAACATGTCATGTAGTTACTGAAACCTGATGCATGGTACTGCTCCCTCTATTCCAAACTATAAGACGTTTTGTCTTTTCCATAGCTTTTGCTATGCACTTAGATATACAGTGTCTAGATGCATAGTAAAAACAATGCATATAGAAAGACCAAAACATCTTATAATTTGAAACGAAGGGAGTAGTAAACATCCTGAACTTGCACATCTGAAGCACATCCAAGAGGAGAAAGTAAAGTTACCGTCAGAGCTCCAGATACATGATACAAAAAGAATAGAAACATGATGCCTTTGTATATAAAAGAAAACATGAAATATACTGGAAGGTCAAAAAGTAATACAAAACGGCAGTGTGTACTGAATAGACAGACTTCTGTCTCCCTTGACTCCATGCAAAGATTCTGGAAAAACTTCAATCAGCTGGGAGAGTCGAATGAAAATCAATCATATCATACAATTATAACATATGGAGAGACGCAAATCAACTGGGGAACTTCGGGGCAAAACATCTTTTTAGGGGGCAATCATTTAGCATTCGAGAATCATCAAGGGGGCTCATTATAAGCAACCAAGGATATACAAGGGCTGCAAATCTCTGCCAAACTGCAGCCTTTCTATAAGTTAAACGCTTGTTAGAAACTGCAAAACTGTACAACAAAGAGAGAAGAGGATCTACTTTGGTGAAGTTAACCCTGAACAACGAACATGATTAATCCGCTAGGCTAGACTCAACTATCGCCATGAAAGGCGCAAAAGCCCTCACTGCATATGAGACCACGCTGAATCCAGGATCTTCATATGCCACTTCATCAAGCCACAGAAACTTAACTTGGCATCCAAGCTTACTGCATGCACAACATGCTTGTCGAGTGCACAGAGGTCTAAACCTTTGACTGACCTATAATTACGATGATGGAAATTATGCCTATCTAAGTACAGAATTACATGGTGTTGATCTGGTCAATGCTCTTCTGGACCACGCTTATAGTCTTGGGTAATAGGTGCCCTTGCTGATCTTGCGGTGACACTGATGAGCCACGCTGGCTTCTGAAGTGAGGTTTTAGTTCACTTGGATCAACAATCACTGATTGATAGCTTGGTGTTTTAAAAGAGAGTAGATTCCTTTGCACAAAACACCTCACTACACATGTGAATCTTAAGGTTTGGCAGACTTGCTAACAACATGCAAATGCTTGTCAATCATTTTGTTCACAAAGGATTCAATCTGCATGGATGGTAAACACCATGAGTTAAAACACATAACATTGTCCCAATTAATGTAAAAGAATTATCAGAAGACATTATCACGGTGCAGAATGGCTCCTCCTGTAGCCAGAAGCCCAAGCCATAAGGCAGAAGTCAACAGAATAATGCTCATCATTGATAGAGAGCTACACAGTATTAGCAAGGGTCTGGATAGAACTATAAAACTTTGGTAAGTGAACACTGCTGTACCTTAATTTTCCTTTTAGCATCAAGAAACTCAAGAGTAGTCATCGATTTCTCTCCTTCTGAGCATGTATCAATGATCTGTTGAGGCCAGAGAAAACAGAGACTACTGTCAGTATTATTACTATCATCACCTAAATTCACGAGGCAACAATGCTCAATAGATCCCAGAACGATGAAGGAAATAACACTAAAAGAGAATAGAGCAACACATGCAGCATTATGTGGAAAATGAACACTTCTAAAGCATGAACCAACTACCACTACCAAACTAAGTTTTCAAGTTGTCAACCCAAAAATCAAGAGACATTTTTAAAACATATCTACATGGTATAATACCTTGTTAACAGATTTGCGCATGATTGATTTGTACCCCTCTCGGTCGATCTTTTTTCCTCTATATAATGGCATCAGCAGCGAGGCTATAAAATTCACGAGACCCTGTTTTATATGCTCCACACCTCTTGATTGCCGCTCAGATGCAGGTTTGCTATCGGCACCCTGTGAGGCAGAACTACGGCATGTCTGCTTCTGACTACTTGAATCATCTTCATCAGGTATGCGTATCCGACTGTAGAATTCTTTATCAGCTTCCATTGCCTGTGCCTGCCACCTCTCAATGGCTAGAGGATCCTTGACACCATCAATGCAGATTGTATCAGTATCCACCCATGCCCTCGTAAACCGACCGTATACAACACCAGTATCAGTGTTTGCTAGGCAAGCTGTCTCATTTGAGTGGTTCTGCTGAATACAATTATCACGAGACATTTTCAAGCTGTCAGCATCAGCGCAGTTAGTGTTGTCAGGCAAATCCTTAGCTTTGACATTCTTGGAATCATTTTCTGATATGCACTCATGTCTCCCAAAATTATCCTTCAATGTTCTTTTTCTTGTATTGGATTCGTCCAAATGGTGATCACGAATCACAAAAGATTCGAACGATGGTATCTCTGGAAGCTCACGAGGCACACTTATCTCTGCCTCTACAGATGCATATGCCTAAAAACAGACAGGAGTCATGAGTTAGATGGCTTTCCTTTTCTTTTGTAGAACATGTTCATTATTCTGGACCAACACCACAAACTAGAATATTTGTATATGCAACTCTAATTCTAATTCAAGCCTTATGTACCATAACTGGCCATTGGCCACCTCAAAGTTTGTCTAATTTCTATTGATTATCTCAGTTACTGAATCTAAACAATAAACTAGTCAGATCAAACTGCTTACAAGTTTGAAATTTCTAAACCTCCGATTTCCATGTTTAATTTTTAAATTTCCATTTTTAGTGATATATTCGATCAACAGTGATAAATATACTTGCTCTAATAGTTGCATGCAAGGTATGTCCCAAAAACATGCACAAGATAAGGAGATTATAAATTCAAGAAAATAACATGGAAATGACCAAACTAGTTCCTTTTAAAAATACTGGAGAGAAGTGCTTCGCTTGGTGATAAATGAACAGAAAGAAGGGGAACAGATTATTATAAATAAGGAAAAAAATGAAAATGTCTCTGTAGTTTTGCATTCAGAGCTACACAGTACACAATAACACACCATGTAGTATGCAACAAGTCTAGCAAAAAATACACGCCCTGTATTTTGAAACAGATAAATAACGCTTAAAAAACTAAAGCAACCTACGAGGAACAATGTTGGCTTTGTATATTAAGAAAATAGGCACACAAATTCACCTCGATGAGGAATTGAAATTGGGCATACCCTCAACCAACTGAGCTAGGACCACCTTCTTAATAATGACGAAACTAGCATAAATTTCCATGTCCGCAGTGGCAGGTAATGAAATTGTGATAATATAAAGAGCCAACTCTGTGGTGTCAGGTAATGAAACTGCTCTAATATAGAGAGGCAGATAACAATCTTTCTCAGCTTTTTATGGATAATGTTCTTATCAGAGACGATAAGGATGGTCAATGGTCAATATTAAAACCTGATTGGTTGGACAAATCTTAATCAAAAGAAAATTTTAGTCACAGACCTGTGCAGCTGCTATGGCAGCAACTCGAGCAGCCTCGGCAGCAGCGAATGCAGCAGCTTCTTCCTCGGACATAGGATTGCCACACTCCACCTTAGATTCAATACCATGTGGTTGCTTTTGGGAAAGCAACTTGCCATTGGACATAGCAGCTGTCACAGTTTCCAATTTCATTTCCTTGTTCTCATACTTCTTGTTTGTCTTTGGTGGTGACCGACTACTTGCGAATCTTGTACGCTGGCGCTGGGAAACTACTTTATTATTGTCCAAAGTTTCATTTGGCACACGTAAGGCAGGCTTTCCTGATTGCAGATCCTTACTCTTGGTCTTACTCAATTCAATTGATGGTATTCGACGCAGCAATTTGAGTCCACCATTTCTATCCTTTTCTCTACGAAAAACTTCAATCCACACACTGACCAACTGCCGAGCTATAGCACGAATATCTCGGCTTGTGTGCACACAAACCTTTTCCTTTACAGTCTTCCCAATTCCTGCATGAAGTTGAAAAAAGAAGAATCAGGTTTATCGCTAGGCTACAATGGCTAATAACTTATACAAACATCCACGGGACACACTAGTTATAACAAACATAGATCAATGTAGTAGTGCACTTAGATACTCTTCTCTCAGTAATGTCATATATTTGTTTATTTGTTCTCCTTTGATCGAACTAGTGAATAAACAAATACATAAAAAGTACAATAGGAAGGGGTTTGCTGAAGGGCAGGCCTGGTGCAGTGGTGAGAGCTGTCTCACTGAGTCACCAGGTCACGGGTTCAAAGCAGCCTCTCCGCAGATTTTGCGGGGGGAAGGCTTGCCTTGGTTTTTTCCTTCCCCAGACCCCACTCATGTGGGAGCCTCCGGCACTGGGTCTGCCCTTTTTTTTAGGAAGGGGTTTGCTAAATTGGTAAGGTAAATTAGATTCCTAATAAGAATGTGATAACCTATGGTTTTGTACCCTTCCAAAGATAAGGCTGGAAGGGAGGAACATGCAAATCTGTTTATGTCGAGAGACATTCCCTAACGCCATTTAAAGGGACATGGAGACAATGAGCTTTGCACAGACCTGATAAACGTACAGCTATCAGATCAGTGGAAACAAGCACAAGCAAACGCACACAGTGCCGCAGTAGTTGAGTAGCATTTTTCCCAAGTGAATCCTGCCAAAATCAAAATGCAAACATGAAGAACTTCAATATAGGAAAAGTACCAGTGTCATGTAATGCTTAAAGAAACAACTCATTAATCAACTTACAAGTATCCAAGAGTTTAGCGTATTTAGTCCTTCTTTAGACCCAGCAAATGATTTAAGAACATCCGTAGGAAGCTTCAATAACTCCTTAGCCAAATGTAGGCGCCCTGATGTTGTCTTTGCACTGAAGAACATTTCTTGCAGCAAAGATTCCTTGCTAACAATTGGATACATTGCATCAGATGAGTTCTTACTTAGAGCAGTAGAAAGTTCACATGCTTCAAGTCTATTTGACATGCCCCTGACTTCATTTCTTTCACTGTCTGACTGCATTTGGTAAGTCTGTAGCGCTTCTACCTCAGCAATATAGTCATTGCCAGTGTTCAGTAAGTCAATGATGCGAACAGCTTCTCGCAAACCACTCAAAATTGCACCACCAACAGTATCTGGATGCTCTTTGCATGTTGCTTCACCCGCAAAGAATAAGCAATTTTCAACTGGCCTTCCAAGAATATCATAATCTCGCCCTGATGCTCCAACTGCAACATAAGAGTAAGCACCTCTACTAAAGGGATCAAGTCCCCAATTTGTCACAACGGATGCAACTGGATCTGGTACAGAAGCATTCCTAAAAAGCTTTCGGAGAACCACCATAGCATTGTTAACATGATCGCCAGAACTGATGCTTTGTCCATCTATAGCAGCCTTCCCAACAAGTAGAGCTATCAGAACTGGAGCCCCCAACTGTCTTTCTGAGATTCCAAAACATAAAGCACTGTCCTCTTAAATCTGTTATTTCTGCAGTTGCACCAAAGTAATCCACATTATCATCCCAAAATACCTCAGGGAACTCCAATACTATCTTGTTTAGAACACCAAACCCAAGCCGGTTTATAGAAGATACTTTCCAGTCTGGCAAGGAAGGTGAAAATTTGATTGTCTCTGCTTTCAAGCAACCAAGAGGAACAGTTATTAACACAGCATCTCCAGTAAATTCACTTCCAGTTGAAGTGGAAACCTTGACATATTTCCCATCCTTACGGCTAGCACCTAACTCCTCAGGTCCATACAGTACTTCAGTTACAACATGGTTTAACCTAATATCAAGTCTTTTAGCAAGATTCCGTAGAACAGTGTCATAGCCACCTTTGATCATGCAATGAGCACCTCCGAATCCTCCATATACATCATCCTGGTTCCAGTATGGAAGGGATAGAGATTTCAGCGTTGCAGCACAACCATACTCTAAATGTGCAAAGTGCCAGTTCATAAGCCTTCTCTCAAGAGGGCTGAGGACATCTATCTTATCATTCTTTCCACAATGATCTATCTCCTTTCCTGTTGAAGCACTTACGGAAATGTCTACAGCTCCAGAATTTGTCATAAATCTCAAGTGGCCATCCTGCTCCACAGAATCCATAGGTTGAGTTGCACGATGCTTCCTAAGAGCATACTCCAGTCCATCCTCCAGGGATAAACCAATTGCACTGTCACCATTTTGCGCAAAAAGCAGCGCCAGCTCTTCAAGAAGGCCATTGTATTCAGCTTCTAAATCTTCATCCAAAGAATAGGGAACCTTGTCACCAGTTACTACATCATACAGAGGGCAAGCACTATTCAACGTAGTAAGTTCAAGACCAAGCTGAGAACAAATCAAAGAGGATGGATCAGCCCGTCTTTCAGTAGCTATATCAGCCTCCACCCCTGTAATAATGCTAGCACCCAAATCTACAGGAACCGAAAGTGATGTGCGATCTGTATAAACACGGCCACCAATCCTTTCTCGTGCCTCAAGAACAGTGACCGAAAAACCTTGACGTTGCAAATGGCGAGCAGCAGTTAAACCAGCAGGGCCCGCTCCCACAATTATTATTCTTTTGCCATGCACAGCAAACTCAACCCTGTCACTTCGACAGTTGTTTCCACTATTTTCAATTTCACGTGCTTCTTGTTGATGAGGGACTTCAGCTTTTCCAACAGAACTATCCAGATATATCGTACATTGGATATCCAAATTGCTGGATGGCAGTGATGCATTTCTAACTTCAGTTGAGATGTCTAGATTATTTTTTTCCGTCAGATGTTCTTCAGACTTCAAGTGAGGTAGCAACTCCAGGGCACCACAGTGAACAGTGGGACAATTCTTTTCATTTGATGCTTCTACCAAAGCACATTCACTGTTTTTAACACTTACAGTTCTGCAGCATTCAATGCTTGTTCCACACTCAAAATCCTCATTCTTTTGTGATACAGAGACAATGCTATTTTGAATGCTCACTGATTCCATTTGAGGTGATTCATTTAGCTTGGGTACTTCAACAACCTCATACGGAGTGTCATCGTGCCCCTTTGCCACCTTATCTGACGCAATTCCAGCATTTATGTAGCCCTGAAAATTGATGACATATAGGGTGCAATCATTCAGGCGCTTTTCTAATTCAGCAAAACATAGTACAACAACAACAACAACAACAACAAAGCCTTTAAGTCCCAAACAAGTTGGGGTAGGCTAGAGTTGAAACCCAACAGAAGCAATCAAGGTTCAGGCACGTGAATAGCTGTCTTCCAAGCACTCCTATCTAAGGCTAAGTCTTTGGGTATATTCCATCCTTTCAAGTCTCCTTTTATTGCCTCTACCCAAGTCAACTTCGGTCTTCCTCTACCCAAGTCAACTTCGGTCAGCAAAACATAGTAACTAAAAGAAAATCTTTAACAAGGTAATAAGGTTAGTAGTAAATTGGACATCTATAAGCTCTATAAGCTGGTTGCACGTAAAAGCGAAACATATGCTCAATGATTTTCAGAAAGTCATCAAAGAGGTGCAATAGCTGCAGCTAATGGTAGGTGGAAGTTGATGGCTTAATTTGGTAAGGCAATTTTGGAAAATAATGAAGATTAACGGCAACTCAACTTACATATTGGTCTAAGAATAAAAACACATCACGAGTAAGTGCTTGATGCGGCAACTCATCTTTCAAAGGAACATCTGAAACACCACAGTCTGCAAGATCCAATAAATGTTTAACATCCTTGCTCCAGCGACTTAGTATCATGTTCCTGGAATACAAAAGAAACAGATATAGGAAAATCATGATGCAGGGTTAATGCCACCAAGCACAGAAATTTGATATTAATATGGTAAGAAGGAAGCATTAACCTACCTGCACTCTAGGTACTCCTGAAAGCCACCCTTGCGCTTCAAAACTTCCTTGAACTTTATCTTCTCAATCGGTGTAATAGTCTTTGCCTTTAGGCCAGCACGTACTGCAGCAACACCAGTATCACCTCCACCCTCATAAACTTCTGAAGTTTTAATTTTATCTTTTGTTTTTATTGACTGATCTGGAAAAACTGCTGAGGGATTTGAGAACAGCCCCTGATCTTGCATTAGAGTTTCCCAGTCAACATCACCCTCATATGCCATGTCACCATGTTTGCGTTTTTTGGAACATCGCGTAACACGTTTCAGTTTCACCTTTGATGCATTCTCCTTGTCTTCATAATCCAATGGTGCTGCCACATCAACTATATCCACATCTTTCACAGGTTGTGCTGCCATGTCTGCACCTAGACACATAGGATTATTCCAACAATGTCATGCGAAGAACAAGAATCCTTGGGCCCCATAACAGGCAGCTGATCCAAATTTTCCTCAATAACCATAGTAGTATTTGCTTCAATAATTTCTGTTGTCTCAGTGGTTTATTATCAGCTTCAACAGATAATACTGCCTCTTTTCGTCGAACAGATTTCCCAGGCACCTGTTTTGGTTTTAGACCAGTTTTCCTTTTTATGGTTGATGTTGGTGACTTGCCTTGAGAACCATCAACATCATCGCTGCTTTCCTTCCCTAGCGTTTGGGAACATATGTGTGCATCAGAAACACCAACATTGGTTGTATTTGCTGCTGTGCAAGATGTTTTTTCATCAAGATTTCCTGAATAAGATTCCAGCCCAGGGTGATTGCTTTGCCCAAGCTGAGATTTCAAAGTGATCAGTGACCCCATTGAAAGAGTTTATTGATCCATCCTTTAGTGCTTGCTGGCTTCCACATCTCGTAGAAGCTCTTCAGCTGATGATCGGTGAAATAATCCATCATCTGCAGCATTCTCTTCCCCAACAGACTTTTCCAGTTCAGGAGAAACAGAAGACAATCCTCCCAAAGCTTGCCCAGGACCGCACCAACCTTATAGTGTCTAGTGGACTTGCTACCATTTGCCTTTGCCTTTGCTTCCGAGGCAATGAGGCTTTCCGATCCTGTACACAAGCATTCTTCATCTCTTCCTTTGTGCGCCGCCTTCTCCTTTTAGTGCCCTTGGAAGCTGTGTCTGGGGCCAAACCAGATCCCTTGTTAAGACCATCCTCATCATGCGAACAAGAAACTTCCATGCTTTCTGCCTCCTCTGAGACCTGCCATGACTTCCGACCAGATCTCGTAAACAGCACTGACAAGGAGTCTTTCAACCCTAAATCATCCAAACCCTGAGCACAATTCCCAGAAACATCACTCCCCTCCAGTTTCAAGACATCTAAATTGCTCTTCTCATCAGCAACACCATCACCTATATCAACAACACCCTGTACATCTTCCTGTTGAACCAATGTCAGAACCTCAGGTCCACATTCAGCCACTGCACCAAAGTCATTACTATCCTTGCCTTTCTTCCGCTTCTTCAATTTCTTCCTTATACTAGCCAAGGTGTCCTCCATCTCCCCTGACACTGTGGAGCTGGTATAGGACATGGGTGTGCACCCGATAATTTTAGCAAAAA